>NC_071270.1:13420051-13572551 GCF_023375685.1 Ictalurus furcatus | reverse complement strand
AGTGTTGTGAGGTTCTGCCTTCATTGTTGGAATGGAGAGAAGAAGTTAATTGATGTTCAGAGAAGGGTGGGGGAGGGTGGAGTTGGAGGCGGGTAGGGATACCGTGCTGTTTTGGGGTTTTTTTTCTTTTATTTCTTTCCTATTGATATCAACCTCTCTGTACTTCATTCTGTATTAACCTAAATTGATGGACAATACCTGAAGCTCATTCAGATTCCTAAGTTGGAATGTGAAAGGTCTGAATGATCCCATCAAAAGATCCAAAGTTTTGACACATTTAAAACTACAAAAACCCGATGTTGCATTTCTTCAGGAAACCCATCTCCGTCTCAGGGATCAACGCAGACTCCAAGCTCACTGGACATTGCATATGGCTCAATACTAAACCTACCAAATGTTTCTCACTCCCATTTTCTGTCTGCCAAATCATTTAATAAATAAGCTAAAAATCTACAACAGAAACAGAAAGCAAAGTTAAAACCAACAATTTATTTTCAAAGGTTATGTCAACATCTCAAAATATACTGTACCTCTGTTAAAAATTTAAAAATAATCAGTAGGAATAAATCTTGTACAAACTGTACATGAACATGGTAAGAAAGATTCCAACAGGAATTTGAAATGTGAAACTCGAGTATGTGAGTGAGGGGTGGATTGCTGTTAAGGTATAAAGTTTGTAGGTTTCCATAAACTCCATGCCTGACTACCACCCCAGCCTCGGTGCACTCTGTTGATGTGGCCACCTCTTTCTCACACTGAGTGACGAACTGTTCGTAGAGGTACAGGCTTTTCCAGCTTTCAATGGCATCGTGGTGCTGCACTCTGCTGCCTTTAACTACACCAGTCATGGTATCCTGGGGAATGATCATCAAACTTCCCAGAAGCTCCATGATAGATACCTGCCTGCCTGCCTGTACTCGTGGGAAAGAATGTTGTTTTGAGCAAGGTGTTTACTGTGGAGAACACATTACAGAACATGTTTCAAAACACATTTTGGATGTCAGCTTTAGACCTAATTACTGTGAAATGCCACAAATTGCAAAATAGAAATATTCAATATAAGTTCTTATAGGATTTGGGGTTTTTTTTGTGATTGTTGCAGCCAAAAATGCTTGCTTTTGCTCTGGCTTTTTTCACAATTTGCGATGCAACTCGTGGAGTTTATTATGCTTTTTTGTGGAAAACTACTTGAATTGGCGAAATTTGTAATTGCATGAAATAGTTTTGCACGGACTTTCACAGTTTGTTGGTAATCAGAATCAGAAACTTGAAAATATGAGTTCAAGTTCTACTTTCATATGTGTTCACCTCATAATTATGATATTTGAAACAGGAATTGAAGTCACCTTATATGAGTGTACTCACAAGCAAGCAGGAAATTGACCCCCCCCCCCCCAAAAAAAAAAAAAAAAGCTAGGCAAAATTACATATGCTTTGACTATTTTTTTTTTTTAAATTCCCAAACATAGTTTGATAATTCTAGATAGCATGGTTCAGGTACATTGGGAAAGTCTTAAAATACAGTTTTAAAATACAGTACAAGCTGAGATAGGAAAAGTGATATACACTGATCAGACACAACATTAAAACCACCTGCATAATATTGTGTAGGTTCCCCCTTTTGCTGCCAGAACAGCTCTGACCTGTCGAGGCATGGACTCCACAAGACCTCTGAAGGTGTGCTGTGGTATCTGGCACCAAGACATTAGGAGCAGCTCCTTTAAGTCCTGTAAGTTGTGCGGTTGGGCCTCCATGGGTCGGGCTTTTGTCCAGCTCATCCCACAGATGGTCGATCGGATTGAGATCTGGGGAATTTGGAGGTCAATTCAACACCTTCAACTCTATTGGAAGATACTAACCAATGCATACCAGGAAAACCCCACAAGACCTGTTTTGGAGAAGCTCTGTCCCAGTCGTCTAGCCAGCACAATTTAGCCCTTGCCAAAGTCGCTCAGATCCTTACCCATTTTTACTTTCAGTACATCATGTTCAAGATCTGACTGTTCAATTGTTACCTAATACTGTGTATCCCACCCCTTAACGGGTGCCATTGTAATGAGATAATCAATGCCATTCACTTCACCTGTCAGTGGTTTTAATGTTATGGCTGATCGGTGTAAATTTGTCATGACAAATAATATCACATATTTATCATGAATATACTATATGTAGAAGATGTACTAATGTAACAAAAGAAACCTAAAGTTAGTTCAAATCACGTACAGATGTTTATTATTATTATTATTATTATTATTATTATTATTATTATTATTATTATTGTTATTATCATCATCATCATTACCATTTTGTGATATGCTAGTATCGCAATTTTTCTATCTTTTGGTATCGCACATCTATCTATCTATCTATCTATCTATCTATATCTATCTATCTATCTATATATATATATATATATATATATATATATATATATATATATATATATATATATATATTATTTCTTTCATTTTTCCCAGTCTACATTACATACATTATATACAACCCCAATTCCAAAAAAGTTG
Source organism: Ictalurus furcatus (assembly GCF_023375685.1). NCBI lineage: Eukaryota > Metazoa > Chordata > Actinopteri > Siluriformes > Ictaluridae > Ictalurus > Ictalurus furcatus. Next base: position 13,570,029 of record NC_071270.1, on the reverse strand, counting down.
GGATGCTGTGTGAAATATGAATAAAAACAAAATGCAATGATTTGCAAATCTCATAAACCCATATTTCAATTCAATTCAATTTTATTTGTATAGCACTTTATACAATAGACATTGTCTCAAAGCAGCTTTACAGAAATATATAAACACGGTATACAGATATTAATAGTGCGAATTTATCCAAACTGAGCAAGCCGGTGGCGACGGTCGCAAGGAAAAACTCCCTAAGATGTTAAGAGGAAGAAACTTTGAAAGGAACCAGACTCAGAAGGGAACCCATCCTGATCTGGGTAACAACAGATAGTGTGAAAAAGTTCATTATGGTTTTATATGAAGTCTGTTTGGCCTTAGAAGCAGCCGTAGTCCCAGCAATCTGGAATTGGAGTAGATGAGAGCTCCATCCAGAGGTAGGACATCCAAACTGGTCAGCCAGGTCCAGAGAGCAGAAAGGATCAGGATCTCTAGTATCTCCATAAAATTGTGTGTGGCTCGACAGAAAATGAGAGGGAGAGAAAAGATTATTGGGACTGTGCTTAGCGTAACAGAAAGTCTAGTCAGGGTAGGCTTGTGTAAACAAATACGTTTTAAGCGTAGACTTAAACACTGAGACTGTGTCTGAGTCCCGAACACTAATTGGAAGATTGTTCCATAACTGTGGGGCTCTATAAGAGAAAGCTCTTCCCCCTGCTGTAACCTTCACTATTTGAGGTACTGTCAAATAGCTTGCATCTTTTGATCTAAGTAGGCGTGGCGGATCATAGAAAACCAAAAGGTCACTTAGATACTGTGGCGCGAGACCGTTTAGTGCTTTATAGGTTAATAATAGTATTTTATAATCGATGCGAGATTTCACTGGGAGCCAATGCAGTGTTGATAAGATCGGGGTGATGTGGTCGTATCTTCTGGTTCTAGTTAGGATTCTAGCAGCTGCATTCTGGACTAACTGGAGTTTGTTTATGCTTCTTCTGCAACATCCAGACAGTAAGGCATTACAGTAATCTAGTATGCCATATGCCAGTCACAATAGAACATAGAAAACATATCAGTTGTTTAAAGTGAGGAAATGTACCATTTTAAGGAAATAATAAGGTGATTCTTAATTTGATGGCCACAACATGTCTCAAAAAAGTTGGGGTGGGGGCAACAAAAGGTTGGAAATGTAAGTGTTACTAAAACGAAAAAGCTGGCGGTTAATTGGCAACAGGTCAGTATCATGATTGGGTATAAAAAGAGTATCTTTTGGAAGTAAAGATGGGCAGAGGTTCACCAATCTGCAAAAAACTACATCTTCAATTTGTGGAACAATTTCAGAGTAATGTTCTTCAGCGTAAAATTGTGAAGACTATGAATATATCATCATCTACAGTACATAATATCATCAAAAGATTCCGAGAAGCTGAAGAAATCTCTAGGGTGAAAATCAATATTGTATGCGTATGATATTCGGGCCCTCGGGCGGCACTGCATTAAAAACAGGCATGGTTCTGTAATGGAAATAACTGCATGGGCTCAGAAACACCTCCAGAACTCGTTGTCTGTTAACACAGTTCACCGTGACATCCACAAATGCTGGTTAAAGCTCTATCATGCAAAGAAGAAGCCATATGCAAACATGATCCAGAAACGATGCCGTCTTCTCTGGGCCAAAGAAGAAGAAGAAGATACATTTACATTTATTCACTTAGCAGATGCTTTTATCCAAAGCGACTTACAAATGAGAAAAAAAACTTTTTCAGAAATCTTTAAAAGCTTTAAACACACACTATGAGAATTAATTATTCAAACTCGGAATCCGCTTTCCCTGTTTACCCTATTTAAATGTGCGTAGTGAGACAAGTCACTTTGAGAGGAGGTTCATCGCTTTGCAAAGGCACAAATTGTATGATCATGTTCTGTTATGTTAATTTGTCTGCCCTTAACACCAGTTTGTGGCTATCCTGTATTAATGTGGAAGATTTAAGTCACACTTTAATGCATAACATATGAGGGTAAAAGGAAGTAAAAGTGCAATTAATATCTGGATAGAAGATTTTTATACCAATATCCTTTGGACAGACAAGACAAAAGTGGAGCTGTTTGCCATAAACCAAGTACAGCATATTACCATTAATACCTCTAACAAACCTTGAAGCATGCCAGCAGAGAGGTAAAGATATATACAGAAATATAATACCGTCTTTCTAAAGTTTGGCAGAAACTCCATCATAAAGCAGGACAGTGATACCAGGATAGACTAATTCAATTTTAGAATTTTAGTTCATGTCCTGGTATACACTCACTGAACTCTTTATTAGGAACACCTATGTATACACCTATTCATTCATGCAATTATCTAATCAGCCAATCATATGGCAGCAATGCAGTGTATAAAATCATGCAGATACAGGTCAGCAGCTTCAAGTAATGTTTGAAGAATGAGAAAAAATGTGATGTCAGTGATTTTGACCGTGGCATGATTGTTGGTGCCAGACGGGCCGGTTTGAGTATTTCTATAACTGCTGATCTCCTGGGATTTTCACGCATAACAGTCTCTAGAGAATGGTGCAATAAAGAAAAAAAATCCAGTGAGCAGTGGTTCTGCAGACGGAAAGGCCTTGTTGATGAGAGAGGGCAGTTGAGAAAGGCCAGACTGGATCAAGCTGACAGAAACTCTACATTAACTCAGATAACCGCTCTGTACAATTGTAGTGATAGGAAAAGCTTCTCATAATGCACATCGAACCGTGAGGCGGATGGGTTACAACAGCAGAAGACCACATTGGGTTCCACTCCAGTCAGCCAAGAACCGAAAGCTGAGTCTGCAGTGGGCACAGGCTCACCAACACTGGACAGCTGAAGTCTGGAAAAACGTAGCCTGGTCTGATGAATCTCAATTACTGCTGGGGCACACAGATGGTAGGGTCAGAATTTGACACCAACAGCATGAATTCATGGACCCAACCTGCATTGTGTCAACAGTACATGCTGGTCAAGGTGGTGTAATGGTTTGGGGAATGTTTTCTTGGCACGTTTTAGGCCAGTTAGTGCCAATCAGTCATCGCTTGAATGTCGCAGCCTATTTGAGTATTGTTGCTGACCATGTGCATCCCTTCATGGCCACAGTTTACCCATCTTCTAATGGTTTCATCCAGCATGATAATGCACCATGTCACAAAGTAAAAGTCGGCTAAAACTGGTTTCATGAACATGACAACGAGTTCATTATTCTTCAGTGGCCTTCCCAGTCACCGGATCTGAATCCAATAGAACACCTTTGGGATGTGGTAGAACGAGAAATTCACAATATAAAAACGCACCCGAAAAATCTGCAGGAACTGTGTGATGCAATCATGTAAACATGGAGCAGAATCTCAAACGAATGTTTCTGTCTTGTGGAATCTACGCCAAGAAGAATTGAAGCTGTTCTGATAGCAAAGCGAGGCCCTACCCAGTATTAGTATAGTGTTCATAATGAAGTGTTCAGTGAGTGTATAATATATTATATATTCAATATGGACAAGAAAAATGGTGTACTTTCTTTTTCACAGGATTACACTACTCTCAGAAAGAAATCTTAAAGATTTCTTTAGTTCATCCCCCTGATTGAACCCTTAAAGGTTCTATATAGAACTCTACAAAAAAAGGTTGAACCTTTTGAGTCCTGGAACAGTGAAGAATCCTTTATAATTCCTTATTCCTCGTTGCTATGTAAGTATTTCATAATTTGTAGCGTAAGTTCTTCATTAGATTGTCTACTCTAAAATTGCCCCTAGGTGTAAAAAATTGTGTGAGTGTGTGTGAGTGTGTGTGAGTGTGTGTGCATGTGTGTGCGCTCGCATGGTGCCCTATGATGGACTGGAGTCCCATTGAAGATGTATTCACACCTCATGTCCAGTGTTCCCAGTTTGCTCCAGATCTACTGTGACCCTGGCCAAGGTAAGGAAGTTACAGAAGATGAATAATATTAATTTATTCTTTGTGGAGAATTATGTTGCCTGTTGCTTTTCCTTAACTATTCTATGCCCATTGAACTTATATTTCCCGATTTGTTCAGATAACATAACCAATGTTTTACTTTTATTTTAATAATGTAAGTTTCAATAAATTTTTAGACAACCAGGATACTGAAGTTAAAATACAAATATAGTATATGATCCTATAGTGATGGTTTATGTGTTCTAAAATATTGGGCTGTAAAGGGATGTAAAGGGCTGTAAAGCTGTTTATATGTGCCCAACATACTCACACACACACACACACACACACCACTGAAGTGTATCTGTTGGCACTGCACTGACCTTTGTTCCAGCATTATGCCCTGCCTTGTAAATGGGATCGTAATGACTGGATACCATTTGGAGTACTAAAGTATCAAGTATTAAAGTACTAAAGTATGACAATGAGTAACAAATGTGTGCTCTGTACTATAACATATTAATAATTCTCCATATGGGCAAATTAAGAATTTAAATTCACACACAGAATTGTTAAAAGTTGGTCACATATTCTCCTGCTGTATGAAAGCACTAGACCTATAGGATTTTACATACATACATACATATATATATATATGCATATATATGCATATATATATATATATATATATATATATATATATATATATATATATATATATATATATATATATATAACAGGCAGTTTACTCATCCTGATTGTTACACTGCTACTTTATTTCCACTCTGCCTTTGCTTGAGCTGTTTCAGGTTGTGAGTACCTTCATTTTGTACCTGAGCAGTGAAGCACCAGTATCTCTCTTTATAACAGCAAACCAGACCATATCCACCTCTAATAACTGAGCAACATCAGCCTAAGCCCTGTTTCTATGGCAACCAACCTGGTGCAAAAGGAATGAAAGAAGTTCACCTAAAGCCAGGTCTGCATGCTCTTTGTTCATTCATTAGTCTGTCTGTCTGCTCAGTGGCTCAAGAAGAGGAGAAGTAAAGCAGGGGGTTGGGCCAAAGGTTAGAGTATTGGTAGCAGTATCAGGATTGAAAACAGCAGAAATGTTGAAGTATAGAATGTGATCCAAAATAGCTCTTGCATCCACAACCCTCATGATGTTAAATTATTGATGAATTATAGTGATTCATTAGGTGGGTTTTACTGTTTGTTTAAAATCATTAAAGGGTATAACCTATATATATATATATTTTCATATACATTCAAATGAATGTACATCAGACTATGATTCATTGGTCAGCTGAACTATTAGGAATAATCTCAGGATTGTCATAATGATGGCATGTCATTATGCTCGTCATTAATGTCACAGTGGATTAATATAATAGTTATAGCCATATAATAACAATGTTTGTTATTTTTCCGTTTCAGTCTTAAAATGTGAGCAAGCCTGGTCACTATCAACATGGTCACACACCTGCAAATGCGTAAGAATTTACATGACTCAATTGAAACAAAACTATATAAAAGTTAGGGGTGGGTTAGCTATTTCTTATGACTTTATCCATATGAAATCGGAGGAATCCAAGCACATCACCCTCACTTGTATACATTTTTCAGGCCCAAAAGTTGTATACTAAGCATTACAGTAGAGCAACTTGGAAATACTAGACTAGTATGTGGTTTACCTATAATTCAATTCAATAAACTTTCATACAATTTCATTTAAGTGCTTTGTTTTTTAAGACCAACTTCTGCTTTTTATGGCATGTCTGAGCTGTTTTTGAGTGAGGACATTTATCACCTGTGTGCTTTTTCTCCTTTATCATGGGTAAGTGTATGCTTTTTCTGCATTGTTATTAGCATATGTACTGTATGATTTAGTAAAATTATCATTAGCCAATAACTTTGTTATTCTGATTACTCTGGGTCTGTGTATGAGTGAGTTCATGCTCTTGGGTGTGTGTGCTGTGTGTTGCACTTCCTCTTTTTGGTCAGGCCCTAGGCCTTGCTATAATTAACTTTTAAGAGACATTGTCTATAAGGAAGAGAGCGTGACTCTGTTCTTTCCTATATTCTCACTAAATTTTCATTCTCCATATTTTATTACCTTGTGTTTTATTTCCTTCATTTTTTATACATAACAATATGGCTCTGGTGTTGGATGGTGTTGGATAAGCAGTACAGAAAATGGATAGATGGATGGATGGATGGATGAGAATCCCTATAGATGAATAGAGATTGGAGAATAGAAATAAATTTTTAGGACAGTGACAACAACAACAACAACAACAACAACAATAATAATAATAATAATAATAATAATAATAATAGTAGTAGTAGTAATACATAAGTAGCCCAGAGGTGTGTGTGTGTGTGTTTGGCAATGTTACTGGCCCTCATACTGTGGCAGGCAGATGATGCATACTGCCCTACTAAAGAACTGGCAGTGTGTGATATCAAATTTCTCAAACTATGTTTTGACACATGTAAATTTATTATACTCTTATAGAAAGTACAGCTCTTTCTATCTGTACCTAATGTGTCACGTGCATGAAAAAATGCAAAGACGTTTGTTGTATTTAGTCTATAGTTCTGCACTGGCTTAAAGTTGGTTTGACGTTGGATGTTCGATATTCGGAGATGCGAAAATTAAGGGACCGTCTCTAAAGTTACATACGACATTGTTATACATGTTTCTAACTTCAATAGCATTTGAAAGGAATGACTTACAGTCATATAACCAACTGTTAAGTGTTCATCTAGGTGTCAGCTATGATGCATACCTTTTATATTTTTAATATTTAATAAAATAAACTATTAAATCATATATAAAAATTGCCGTGTATTTTATTACTGCATGGGCTCATACACAAAATATACCATAATTAAAGCTCAATAGCATTTGAAGGGAATGACTTATAGTCACACAACCAACTGTAAAGTGTTCATCTAGGTGTCAGGTATGACAGGCGAGGCCTGTTCTGAGTGGAACCTGTCCTGTTAAACCGCTGTATGGTCTTGGCCACTGTGCTGCAGCTCAGTGTCAGGGTCTTGGCAATCTTCTTATAGCCGAGGCCATCTTTATGTAAAGCAACAATTCTTTTTTACAGATCCTCAGAGGGTTCTTTTTCATGTTGAACTTCCAGTGACCAGCATGAGGGAGTGTGAGAGTGATGACACCAAATTTAACACACCTCCTCCCAGTTTACACCTGAGACCTTGTAACACTAACAAGTCACATGACACCGGGGAGGGAAAATGGCTAATTGGGCCCAATATGGCCATTTTCACTTAGGGGTGTACTCACTTTTGTTGCCAGCGGTTTAGACATTAATGGCTGTGTGTTGAGTTATTTTGAGGGGACAGCAAATTTACACTGTTACACAAGCTGTACACTCACTACTTTACATTGTAGCAAAGTGTCATTTCTTCAGTGTTGTCACATGAAAAGATATAATCAAATATTTACAAAAATGTGAGGGGTGTACTCACTTTTGTGAGATTCTGTATATACACATACATGTATAATATATATATATATATATATATATATATATATATATATATATATATATATATATATATATATATATAATTATTTCATTAATAGAACATCTATTTTTTGAAGAAAACCATTCAATCCAGTACAGGTCATTTTGACCCCCTTTATGCATTTGTGAAGGTTTTTTTGGTTCATGCAATGTAGGGTTAAAAATCAAAAATCTAAAATGTGTGTATCATACCTGACACCTAGATGAACACTTTCCAGTTGGTTGTGTGACTGTATATCACTCCCTTCAAATGCTATTGAACTTTAAATAATGGTATATTTTGTGTATGGGCCCATTTGGTAGTGAAATTCATATCTAATTTACATGTGATTTAATAGCTTTTTGTAATAAATATCAAAAATCTAAAAGGTGTGAATCATACCTGACACCTAGATGAACACTTTACAATTGGATGTGTGACTGTACATCATTCTCTTCAAATACTATTGAGCTTTAAATTATGGCTATTTTTGTATGTGCCCATTCTGTAGTGAAATACGTGGCAATATTTACATATGATTTAATAGCGTATTTTAATAAATATCAGAAATCTAAGAGCTGTGCATTATAGCTGACACCTAGATGAACACTTTACAGTTGGTTATATGACTGTATATCATCCCCTTCAAATGCTGTTGAAGTTAGAAACGTGTTTAACAATGTCGTATGTAACTTTAGAGACAGTCCCTTAATTTCCGCTTATCTGTGAATATCGAACGTCCAACGTCAAACCAACTTTATTCCATTTTCTTCTGCCGCTTCATATTATTATTATTATTATTATTATTATTATTATTATTATTATGCGGAGTTACCTGAAGGAGAGGCGGGGTTAGTGACGTCACCGATGCGAGTCGGGGGGCGTAGCTAGCGTAGGCAGGTACAGCTTTTCTCTAGTCCACTGAGGCAAAGTAACATTCGCTCACCCCGCTGTATCGTGTTGTAAGGGTTTCGAGGTCGAAGTGCAAGGTAAAAAAAAAAACTACAGCATTTATAAAATAAAGCTCCAGTCACTTTGTTTCCGAGCGCGTGGATAACGGCTGGAGTCGTCGTTTCCATTGGTGTCGACTTTTCCATTCAGGAGTCAGATATATTTATTTTTTAGCTCGCGCTCTCCACACTGAAAAGCCGAGCTGTTTAACAGCGCGCAGTTCCCAGGAACACGCGTAAGCTAAAGAGTCGCCGAAAGCAGTTTATTTGTAGAAAACAGGGTAATTTCGGAGGACTCAGAGAAACGAGAAGCTTGAACAGAAGGAGAGGAAGGACAGACGGACTTGTGGTGCTGAGAAATGGAGAGCCGAACTTGGGAGAAACTTGACACATGGCTGTCCGTTCTGACGCTGCTGTGTCTTTACCCAGGTAGGCTATGTGTTAACCTGTATTTCTTTAAATAAATAAATAGGCCTAAATAAAATAAATATTGGGGTTTTTAACGAATATATAGTCTGAATAAACTCATATCAGCCTAGTGGAGTAGGCAGAGCAGTAATTCACTATGATTAAAATAATAACCATCTTGTTTAGTAGGCTATACTTTAAAAGCGGGGAGGGGTGTTAACTAGCTTATAATGTGATTAAACCATGTTCTAATTTCTAATTTACATCAAATACACTATCAGAAAAAGGGTATAAACTGTATCTTTCCTTGTCACTAGGGTGTTACCTTAAGGCGTACACTTTTGAACATTTAGTGTGTCTCTCTTTACACTATAAGAGGTCATTATATTCCAATTATGTACCTGAAATCTTTTTTAGAGGCACACTATATCAGTGAAACATACATATTAGATAGAGATGGCACCGATTCCTTAACCATTATTGTGCAGATACCAGTGAAAGTTCGGATGTGGAAGAAAAGAATGAATTCAATCTGATCCTGTAATATTTTTTCTATTATGCTATATTTTTATAATGCAATTATATTTATACCATATATGTATGTGTGAGATTTGTGTGAAAAAGCGTTTAACAAAATAAGAAATGCTGTGGGTCTGTGTAAGTCTCGTTTATAGCTATGTATTTTTTACCTGTGCATCAGTTTGTTTTTGTTTTTTTTTAATTCAAACTTTGTAGTTTTTAAAGAAAAAAAAACTATTGAATTTGGTATATCGGAAAAGAAAAAAGTGGTATCGTGCCATCTTTAATATTGAAGGCAGGTAAGATAAGGGTAGCTCCCCAGCAATAAGGAAAGGTACAGTTTGGTACCCTATTTTTCTGAGAGTGTAAGCTAGATTTTGTCTGTGACATAAAAATCCCTCACTTTGTCATGCAATAGATAACAATTCAGCTGTATAGATAATATAAAGCTATATTAGGTAATCATTTTTTTTTTCAAATACACTTTTCTTTATAGTTGCTAATTTGTTAAATCCAAGATGTTCATTTGCACCCACATTCAAACAATATTTTTGTCATGCGTGAGAAAAAATGGCAGTGCAGCACTCTTGTGATGGCAGTCCTAGCAGTGTGCACGCCCTCATGAGACTATGTTACCAAAACACTCTGTGTACGCATAACCACAATACCATATCACACTGGTTTCATGAAAACAGTGGGAAAGAATAACTCAAGGACTATTTAAAGAGTCTGTGGGAAGTAATGCGGAGTGTGAAGTACAGACAGCGTTTACACCCCATTTGGTTTAAATCAGCCATTGATTATTACCTATTATTACTTATTACTTACTTATTCAAATGGTATTTTTCTTTTTTGTTTTAGTAAATGAGCAGTGACGTCTGACCTTGACTGCAGTTACTGGCTCTGTTATACACACACAAATGCACAAACACTAACGTGGTAACTTGCAGGTGTGTCCTCCCATACACTGGTCTGTTTTTTGGAGCGGAAACAGGGATAATAGCATCGTGTAACAGAGGAAGGAAGAACAGCGTCACCGTGATGATTGTTGGGATGCAGGAAATTGGAGAAATAATGGTTGGCTATTTTGGACTGTAATATGAAGTAAGGGTTTCTCAGTAACAAGGAGAGGTAGTAAAAGCTTGCTTAATTTTTTTTTTTCCCTTTCCTTCTTAGAATTTGTTCTACAGTTTATGTTTTAATACTTGAGTTGGTCAGAATTAGACATCTGGTTATGGGAATGTTGCAAGATCCTGAGAATGACATCATTTCTTGCACTACATATCTAACGTCATTTGAAGAGTGATGTGTTTATGGCGTGCGAACACATGGTAAGGAAGGCTTGCCTGCTGGACATTATCAAGTGTACTGTTTACCAGCAGCAACTTGTGATAATGGATTTTGGTTGGGAGGGTCGACATTAATAACCACATAGCCTCAAGCAAAATTAAGTCGAGTGGTTATCACCCTTGACTTGCTATAGGCTACTATCTAGTGAATTTTTAGAGTGATTCTGTAACAGGCATCCAGTCTAGCAGCTTGTTTTGTGTGGTTTCAGACATACCTTCCACTGTGTTCGAGGTAATATCATTAACCAGGGTTGACAGGTTGCAGCCAAATTTCCAGCCTAACTACATCACAAGAAAGAACACAAAAGGCCTAAAATGAGCTCAACTTGGTGACATTTCTTCTTTCTCTTAGCCTTTATGTGGGAAACAAGTAGTTTATCAAACGTATTTCTGATGAACGGACATTATTCACTTCATAATCCATCCCCCATTTCCCTCTTCGCAAAATATATGCTAAGATAGAAATGGTTTTGTTTCATAATCACACTGTCTACTCTAAAGATTCACGCTGTCTGCACATTTTGTAGAAATGTATTACATTTAATTCATTCAATCATTTTTCTTCTTGTTCTTTTTGTCATTGGTGGACGTCCTGTTCTTGGTAATGTAAATGGTCTGCAGATTATATACACCGCCTTTTAACCCTCTTACCTCGTATGGCCAAAAAACCGGCTTGCCCGTCTTTTATCTATTCCCATAAGGACGAAATACCGGCTTGGTCGTCTATGCCAAATCCCCATAAGGCCGATATAGCGGTTTTACAGTGTAAACGTTATCCCCGTAAGGCTGGTATACCGGCATTACTCTGCTATGATTCCTTACTTATTTAATTATTATTTTTTGACCCGGAAGGTTGATGACGTCATGACGTCATGACGTGATTAGGTTATTACGCCGGCATTACGATGAAGCTGATCCAAGCGTGAATATTGGTGTAATAGTAGAAGTGAACTAAAAATGCCAAAGCGAAAAGCTAATCGTGTTCCAGCTAAAGTTACACCTACAGTGAACACAGGTACATCTAAAACAGTGAAAAAAAGAAAACATACACAGTTACACAGGCGAGAGCGAGGATTCTAGATAGTGACAGCAGTGAAAGTTCAGGCGATGTTGAAACTGAAACCGAAACTGATAGTGACCCAAACTCTCCTGATTCAGACCCTGATCCGTCTTCATCTTCAGCATCAACCAGTGCGACAGACACTGCAGGGGTCTGGAGTCATAACGGGACCATTTCTGTGCATTCGTGAAAACACTACCTGCTGGTCTGATTATCACCAGAAACTTGACTTTTGGCGCTAAAATGCATTTATTTACTTATTATTTACTTGAATTTATTCAAAGGCATTGACCACGCTGATGCTCGTGTGGTACTTCTAAATGAGTATAAGGATTTTAGGGAGCATTTTTCGTGATTTCTCTAGTTAAGAATTGTGCTCTAAGTTTACTAAAAACACTGAACTGCTTCATTTTCAAAGTAATATTACACAAATACATTATTATAAGTTGTTTAAAGGCCTAAAAATGCCCAGGAACTCAGGGTTGGCGTGCTGTTTCTCTGTGGAATATAGGGTTATGGGACATAATACTGTGGGAACTTAGGGGTAAGAGGGTTAACCTTAGCGGTTCTACAGTGCACTTTCACACACCCATTCACACACACACTCATTGGCAACAGAGCTGCCATACAAGGCGCCAGCCTGCCATCACGAGCAGCTTGGGGTTCAGTGACTTGCCCATGGACACTTTGGCATGTGGAAGAGCCAGGGATCGAACCACCAGCCCTGCGATTAGTGTACAACCAGCTCTACAACCTGAGCCACAGCCGCCCCTAATGTCATTGTGCTGCCCTACACTGTAAAAAATATACTCCAAAAAAAAATCAGGCAACTATTTGCATCAGCTTTTTGTGAAGTTTGAACTAAAACTATTTTTGTTTGACTCATTTGAGTTTACATGTTTTCAGCTAGTTTTAAGTAATGCCAACTCAATTTATTTAATTTACAGACCATAGTTTTAATTTAAGAATTCATTATTTATCCTGTGTGGAACTATCATTTTATGTGATATTTACTTTTTTGGGGGGAATTCACTCAGTTTTTTTAAGTTTGTAAGACTTATTTTACAGATGTATTCAATATATGTTCGAAAGGTTCTTAGAATATTTTAAAAAAAGAATAGAATTCTTTAAAAAAAGAATAGAATATATTACATTGTTACATTGAAACAAATGTAAAATATTGATTCATTTTACAGTATCATAAATGTTATTGCATCATTACTACAGCATTCAATTGAGATACATTTTGCCACAAATATTTTGTGATACTGGATTTTTGATTTCCATGAGCTGTAAGCCATAATTATCAAGATTAAAACAAAAAAAGGCTTGAGATATTTCACTTTATGTGTAATTAATCTAGAATATATAAAAGTTCCACTTTTTGAATTAAATTATGGAAAAAAATGAACTTTTCCACAATATTCAAATTTTTTTGAGATGCACCTGTACAGTCCCCTCCAAAACTATTGGAACAGCAAGACCAGTTCAGTTGTTTTTGCTGTAGACTGAAGACATTTGGCTTTGAGCTCAAAATATGAATATGAGAAGAGAGTTTAAAATTTCAGCTTTTATTTACTGGTATTTATATGTAGACGTGTTAAACGACATAGAACATAGCACATTTTGTATGAGATCACCCAGTTTTTATGTGAGCAAAATTATCGGAACAGATAAGTCTTGAAGTGAATTTGGTTGCATATCCCTTGCTTCCAATAACAGGATCAAGCCTGTGACATATTGACATCACTAAACTGGTGGGATATTTTTTGTGATGTTTTTCCAGGCTTTTACCGCATCGTCTTTCAGTTGTTGTTTACTGCGGGGGGGGGGGGGGGGGGGGGGTCTTGTTCTCCCTTAAGTCTGCTCTTCAGGAGTTGAAATGCTGCTCAATTGGATGAAGGTTTGGTGAACAAATGCCACAGGTTGGATATCCCTGCCAGCAAAAGTTTTTGGAAAATAAATTAATTACAGTTATCATTATGAGATGTCATTAATGTCATGATTAATACCTTCAGATAAAAAGGCTACACAAAATCATACACCGATCAGAGAACACATTAAGCACGTAATTAATCCAAATTACAGCAAACTGCAACTAAAGCTAAATCCTCAATTGCATAACTTACAGAGATGAAATGTATATTATTTACAGAAAGTATATTATTTACAGAATAAATAGTGTATTATGATTAAAAAAAAGACCCTGAAGAGAAATCACTGACAAGCTAATCTAATTTACAAGATTATGTAACTGATATAATTATATAAATCAGCAAATAAAACAAACATTTTGCATTAGCATGGCACATTAAGCAACATTTAAAGCATTCTAAGGTCAATTTGTTCATAACAGAGTCATAACAAAGATTCTTACCTTTCAATGACATTGGCTTCTAGGTGATTTGGAAGAATTTAGTCTTTTCACTTTAGACTTTTTTTAATGTTCTGACGGACCTCAGACATGTATGAGAACTGCGTCATGCAGCATTTTGAAAGTTCCAAAAGACCTAAAACTCCTTAAAATGTCAGCATCAAAATGCATCCATGATCACCTGTTTCACAGTATGATCATTGCTTTTGAACATGGGTTTGAATGTGATTGGTAAATTCTGAGCATAGTTCAAATGCCCCATTATAAAAGGGTGTACACACTTATGCAAACAGGCTATTGTAAGTTTTCTGTTGGTTGCTATATAAAATTAAAGATGAAAAAAAGACATGATTTATCTCTCTTTTTTTTAATGGTCAGTTTCCCTTTTACTTCCTTTCTGGATGTTCATGTCAGAATCATTTCTGAAACTGCAGACCATGAACTGTATTTCATTTATGGATTGTTTTAGTGCCTCACTGTTCCTTTGTCAATCACATCTCCAGAAATACCAAAATGCTTGCTAAGGGAGGGCCTAAGCTGGACACCACTGTACCAGCCTCTCCTTATCTATAATTACTTATTTCTTAACATAATATGAACTGGCTCTTGCCCAGGACTCTTCTGCCAGGAGTCCATGCCATGAGTGAAGACAGCTGGTCTCTGGACCTATGCAGTTTCACAAATATAGACTCCATTAATACTGCTGCTGTATAAAACTAGAAGAAGTTGTTCTGGTGAGCCAGGTGGCTTGGGTATTTTTAAACCTATATCAGAAAGCATATCACCAGTTGTTGTAATCCTCATTGAATCCTCCTTCTTTAAGCAACTTGGTAACTTCAGTTGAGCGGAATGAAATGAGGAAAAAAAAATTAACTTTTCTGGTTTGTTATAAATATTGCTGTATTGAGAAAATACATCTGTTCTTGTCCCTGATATCAATGAAAACTGACATTTGGTTTTAAATGTATCACATTTTTCAAGGCATTATAAGTAAAAAGGATTGTCTAAGTCTAGCAACAGGATATTCCACGTATGGATGTGTATGAGAAGTTTCTCTCTTCCTCTCCCTCTGTGCTCTCTGTCCCTAGAGGAACATGCTCAGTATGGGACAGGGGTCATGAGAAAACCAGTGGGCTACTTTCCCAAAACTCTTCTTGGTCTGTGAATTGCTACACACACACACACACACACACACACACAATTGGGTTATAGTTATTATCTTCCATTTGTAAGCAGTAGTTGCTCAGGGTTGATCTGTGCATGTTCATGGTATTTATCTTTGTGATTATGAGGAGGAAGTGAGAAAGTTATAATGAGAGACGTTGTTGTGCAGTTGTGTTATTTGCCAAAGACATGATATTGTACCTTCTTGCTGGCACAAACAAATGTCATAAAGTAATTAGATTCCTATTTTAAGCATTTATAGACTATTTCTCCCATTTTATATATAAAAAAGGGAAATGGTGTCTTTTTATTGTAATCATCTAATTAATGATTTGATAAATACATGAAAATCACTCTATGTTCAGTGTAAAAGTATTTAGATAAGGGCTGGGGTTTTTTGTCACCTCGATGTGACAGCGCCTCTGACAATAGTGATTCTAAGGTATATGCCTTTAACAACAGTAAAGCTTTGAGGCATATTACCTCTGTACATACATGTACATGCATATCTGCTTGACTTGACTATTTTGTGATTTTCAAACTCCTATTTCTGAAAACCCTGAGGTTGAGAGTATCAAGGGAGAGAGAGAGAGAGACAGATAGAAACAAGCTTCATAGCTGATGCTGCAGTCTGCTGGAGCATCCCACAGGTCATTTCATGTAGGATAAGGCTGACAGATTTTACACTGTCCTCACTGTCAACCCTCAAAAACATATACTGACACTTAAAAAGCTGTAATAGTCAATATTTTCATTTATTACTAGTACAATGAATGTGTACGATGTACACTACCAGTCAAAAGTTTGGAGACATTTGATTGAAATGTTTCTCATGATCTTAAAAATCTTTTGATCTGAAGGTGTATGATTAAATGTGTGATGTAGACAAAAATATAATTGTGCCAACATATTCATTTCTTTCATTAGAAAACAAACATTTTATTTACAAACAAAATATTTTTTTAAACGGATGAAGTGGAGCAAAATATTCTGAAAAGTAGCTAATAAGGGTCCAGCATAGGTGGGAACTCCTTTAATTCTGTTTAAAAAGCATCTCAGGGAGATTCCTCAAGAAATTGGTTGAGAAAATGCCCAGAATACATTTCTGAAAATTCTAAGCAAAAAGGGTTTCGACTTTGAAGATGCTAAAATATAAAATTATTAAGATTTATTTGGGATTTTTTATCACAACATAATTCCCGTAGTTCCATTTGTGTTACTCCAGTGTTTTGGTGACATTATTATTCTAAAATGTGGAGGGGAAAATAAATAAATAAAGAATGAGTGTGTCTAAACTTTTGACCGTTAGTCTATATGTATAGAAATTATGAAAACAATGGTTTAAGCCATGGCCTCATCACAATATTATGTGGCTGAAAAAAAACAACTTTTGGAAACTTGCCTTCAGGTCTGGAATGCTTGTTTGTGTTTGGATGTGCTTCTTTTTAGTCATTTTATAGACGCTCCCCACTGCTCCTTCACTCCAATTCCATCACAGACTGAAATCAGGAAGCACCCAGTGCAGCCAGATCATTCTCCTGTAAGCAAAAAAAAATCACTCTGCACTAACATGTTAGAGCTAAAAAGAGCTTATTACAAAGAAAAAATAACTGACGACATTTGTGAATGTCCTCATAAATCATTATAAGTATAAATTTGCATGTTTATAGAGTTATAACGCGGCTTTCAAGCACATGAATAGTCAAGTGTGTTAGAAAGTTCTGGGGGCAGAGCTTTGTGTGTCTAATTCTGAATTAATCTAATCCAGGCTTGGACAGAAATTCCAAGCCAAAGTTGTGGCAAAGCAGTGCACTGTATTCCATGCCATTAGCAAGATCTTTGAAGTGATACTCCTGTTTACAATACATCTAATAGATTTAACAGATACATAGTTTATCTTCAAATGTAATGGGCACACTGAAAAGCTCTCAATAAGAATGGGCTGAACAATATAGGAAAAAATAGACTGCATCTGTGTCCATAGCATGTTATATGTTTAATTTCCCATGAAGTACACTATTTGAGTGCACTCTATTACACACACACACACACCACTTGCTTTGCAGATAGTGGTTATGTATAGAGGGTTTTCACAGTCAGTCATGTGGAAAAAGATATTGTGTCACTCGGATGGAAGCTTGCAGTGCCACTCACGGCAATGTTCATTAATGTCAACATTCCACAGTTTCACTAATCGTGAGGTGCTCTGGGTAAAGTGGCCAGCCCACAGGGTCACTGTGTACTAGTTTGATGGAGAGAGAGAGAGTCAGTTCACCTGTCAATTTCTGTGTGTGTTAAAGCAGCCTGGAGTACAGAGGTGTAGTTTCAGAGCTGTAGTTCCAGTCTACAAAACTAAATACACATACATCACCTACAAGAGTTTCATACATACTTATACACACAAACCAATACTGACTAGAGCTCCATGAACCTGGGACTGTGTTCTGGTCTTTATAATAGTCATTTGAGTCCCGTTTTCATTATGCATTGTAATTATTGGATCTCAGCCTTGACGCTTCCATATTACACCCTGGTGTTTATGAGACCTGTGCCTCAGAGAGTTGATGAGAGTTCACTGCTCCTCAGAATGCCATTATTTCTTTTGGAGGCATGCAATGGGATGATGTCACGTTTGCATCAGGCAGATTTACAGTCCCAGGTGAAATACATGACGATCAATGCTTTCATTTCAATGTTGTAATATTGTCTTGACCCTGTGACACGTTTTAAATAATTGAGGGTGATTCCTTCTTTGCATAACTGGGGGAAAGAGCTCAGGATAATTCAATCAAGAGACACAGGAGGTCAAATTGTTCTCTAAAAACATACAGATTAATTTATTGGACAAATGTGATTTCCACTGCCACTGCCAAAACACACAAAATCCTTTCTGTCAGTGTCTAAGTGGACAATGCCCTATAAGAGGAAAAAATGGTGCTAAAAAGCATTGATCTTTAAAGCCTGCCTCTGGCACTGAGCTGTGCCTTTACACTCTTCTCTCTTCGGTGGAAAAGATTAAACGCTCCAAACATGTTTAAACCCAACTTATTTATTCTTCTCAAAATCACGTTGTACATTTTGGTTTGTTTAATTGTGCATGTGCTGCAAAAATTAACATAGGGTATAAATATTACCTTATATACAGTAGGCTATCCTTTGATAGGACATGGAACAAGACAACAAAATTGCCACTAGAACTACTAATATAGTACCAATATAGCAATGCAATATTTTCCAGCAGTTCTCCTACAAGATTTTATCTTACGATAAGACCTGGTTAAAAGAAGAACACAAAATTTTAAGACACATAGGATTGATTATTGTACCGCTTCACATTTAAATATTGTGGATAGTTATTGCACATCACTGCTGTAGTCCCTCCGCCTTATGGTTTGACCTATTGTGTGTTCTGAGATGCTTTTCTGCTTACCACAGATGTAAAGAGTTATTTGAGTTACTGTAGCCTCCCCATAAGCTTGAACCAGTCTGGCCATTTTCCTCTGACTGTTCTCATCAACTAGGCATTTGGATGTTTTTTGTTTTTCGCACCATTCTGTATAAGATTGTTGTGTGTGAAAATCCAAGGAGATCTGCAGTTTCTGAAATATGTAAACCGGTCCATCTGGAACCTACAATTATGCCAAGATCAAAGTAACTGAGATCATGTTTTCCCCCATCCTAATGTTTGAACATAAACTGAACCTCTTGATCTATATCTGCAAGAATTCTTTATGCATTTCACAGCATAATTGGCTGATTAGATAACTGCATGAACGAGCAGGTGTGCATGTTTCCCTAATAAAATGGACGCTCAGTGTATATACAGTGTGTGTCTCTACGGTGAGCAATATCTCTATATATAGGCCAATGTACTACATTTCTAAGAGTATTAGTGACCACACAATGTCTTCAAGTGCCAAGGGAGAGTAAATTCAAAGCAGGATCTGTGCGGATTATATATGGGTTGGAAGCAGTCTAGCTCAGAAATATTTTTGGTGGAGAAATAATGCAAAGCACCTCTCACCATATAATCCAACTTCAAATAGGATCTTGTGTAAATTGTCTTTCTTAAACATGCCAGCATTTTGTTGGTCTGCAGTATGTGATTGGAGACTTTTTTTGTTTTTGCAAGAGTTCGTATTGTGTGTTGCTTGTGGCAGGATGATGTTATTTCCACGTAGTAATTGATACCAAATAACTTAACGGCCCTCTTCCTCTAAATCTAAATTGCATTTTGAACGCAAGGCGCTTAGTTCATTAGTGACTGATCATTACTGTTATTGATTTTCTCACTTTTGCCATACAGCCATTAAGTCAGTGCCACTGTGCCTCATCTGAAATGGGTTATTTATTTCCGGCCTGTTTAGTTATATTCTATATCCATTCTGGGTTGTTTTTGTAAACTTTCATATTCAGGTTTTTATTCTGGTACTTGTGTATGAACTAATACTAAAGCTTCTGCACAACTCATGACCTGTGCCAGGTAAATGTTCTTCCTATAGTTACTACTATTTGATTTGTATTTGTGAGGTCTAGGTAACTTACCCTAATACACACATAGTGAATATTCTGTGGAAGTGGGCTGAAGTGGCATGCATGGACATCCAGGTCAGCTGCAGTATGAGCAAGTGTCCCTGAGTTGATTGTGTGTGACACTGGATGCTAGGTTTGTGCCTAAAGCAGCTGCTTGCACTCCTTACTCCGTTTTCACAGCAGTTCTACAAGAGCACATCCTTCACACAATACACCACTGCTTTCACGCTCATTTGGGAACTGTTGTTGGCACCACATAGCAATTCCAGATTTAATTCTCTTTCTAACACATATATTTCACATTTTAATTGTACCTTTGATTCCATTCATCATTCCCCCATCTTTCCTCCCACTGTGCATGCACTTTGGTGTCATTTTCTATCTCTGTATGTGTCTTTCCAACATTTCATCATTATGGGAATACCAGTAAGTGTCCCCCCTCTCCCCATCCCTCTGTCCCTTTTTTGACACAGAGACACTCATGTAAACAATAATCCTCCAGTCCCCAGATGTAGGACTTCATACAGACCCACATTAAAGCTGTAAGATTGGTGAGTATTCCCTAGCTGTCACTACCTGTCACTGGCTGTTCATTTCTGCACTGTGATCTGGAGTAATCTGCAGGAAGCGGCAGCAGGGAGCTCATTTTCTCTTGTCTCATTTAAAAATAGCCTCGGCTGTCAGGATCAGGCCACTCTCTCCTGACACTATCGATAATTCAGGTCTTAATTACCATGTTATACATAATTGAGCACTTGATGAAAAATCTGTGAAATGTTCGTTTGAACGGTTTCACCCTTAACCTGTTCTAGCTGAGAAATCTGGCAGCAAAGGTGAGGGGAGGCGTGTTAATGAGACCGAGAGTCTCTGCAAATCATCGTTGCAGCTGAAATCACTCCCATTGGAATGTCACTGGGTTTTAATCCTAGATTGGTTTGAGGTGCATTTTTTTAACTGAAATTTGTATTTGATATTTATATATGGAGCATCATCCATAGGGACACCTGCTTATTTGTGCAATTATCTAATCAGCCATTCCTGGGGATACAGGTTAAGATCTTCAGTTATTGTTCATGTCAAACATGAGAATGGGGAAAAAATGTAATCTCAGTGACTTTGACAGTGGCATAGTTTTTGGTATCAGACGGACTGGTTTGAGTATTTCAGAAACTGCTGATCTTCTGGGATTTTCATGCAAAAAAGTCTATTGTATTTACACACAATGGTTTGCTCAAAAAAGAAAAAAAAAGTTTTTTGGCAGTTTAGTGGGCAGAAACACCTTGTTGATATGTCAGAGAAGAATGGCCAGACTCGTTTGAGCTGACAGGAAGGCTATAGCAACTCAAATAACCAATCCTTACAGCCATAGAAGACCACATCGGGTTCCATTCCTGTCAGCCAAGAACAGAAGCTGAAGCTTCCTGAAGCTTAGTCAGTAGACACAGGCTCACAAAAAGTGGGCAGTTGAAGACTTGAAAAATACCAGGTGATGTTTTTCCACTCTTCACCTTTCCAGTTTTGGTATTTAGACTAATATAACCACTGATATATCCACTACAGAAACTCCACGCTTGGTATCTGGGAACGAGAAAAAAAGTTTTATGCTTTATAAAGTCTGTGCATTGCCAGTTATATGGTTTATTCTCACAGTAAATGTAAAGATACTTTCCATTGTATTTGTTACAGCAATCACTGGCCTTTGGCTATCAAGTCATGACATGCTGACTATGAACATGCCATTTATATGCTGTTATAAATTCATAGCACTTATGTTTAATACTGTACTTGGATGTAAATCCTTTGCAGTCTGGAACCCATGGACATCACCATGAGATGCTTTGCGAGGCCTTTCCTGCAGCCACCTTCAGTTACTGCTTGTTTGTGGGTCTTTCTGGCTTCAGTTTTGTTTTCAGTAAGTGAAAAGCATGCTCAGTTGGGTTTAGGTCAGATGACTGACTCAGCCATTTAAGAACATTGCTTTGCTTTGCCTTAAGAAGCCCTTGGGTTGCTTTTGAAGTATGTTTTGGGTGATTACCCCTCTGTACTGTGAAGCACAATTCAATTTTGCAGCATTTTACTAACTCTGGGCACAAATATAGCTCTATACACTACAGAATCCTTCCTGCTTCTTCTATCAGCAGTCACATCTTCAATAAATACCAGTGACCCAGTTCCACTGGCAGCCATACATGCTCATGCCATAACACTTCCTCCACCATGTTTAACAATGTGGTGATGTTTGGATCATGAGTCCTTCCTTTCCTTGTCCATTCTCTTCACATCATTCTGGTACAAGTCAGTCTTGGTTTCATCTGTCCAAAGAAGCTTTTTTTTATTTTATTTTTTTCTAGCAAAGTCTAATCTGTCCTTTCTGTTCTTCAGTGTTACCAGTGGTTTGCATCTTGAGATAAACTGTCAGTATTTACATTCATGAAGGCGTCTCTTGATTGTAGGCTTTTGACAATGATACACCTACCTCCTCCAGAGTGTTCTTGAGTTGGCTAGATGTTGTGAAGGGGTCTTATTTGACCAAGGAAAGAATTCTGCTATCATCCACTCTTCTGTGGTCTTCCAGGCTTTCCAGTGCATTCCTACCAAACTGTTTTCTCTCTGATTTGGTCTGTTTTGTTTTGTTTTTCCAACCTAACCATGGCCTCCTTCACTTGCATCGACACCTCTTTGGAACAGCTACCAAATGCAAATTCAATGCTTGGAATCAACTCCAGACTTTTTTTATCGCCTTAATTTGTCATGATATAATGTGAAAACAGGTCACACCTGGCTATGAAACTGCTTATCAGTCAATTGTCCAATTACTTTTGATCCTGTGAAAATGGAGATACTAAATGTAAAAATGTAACTAAATGTAAAAAAAATTCTGTAATTCCTAAACGGCTAATGCAACATTTTTGTTAAACCCCTTGAATGAAAGCTGAAAGTCTACACCTCAATCACAATTTTGATTGCTTCATTTCAAATCCATTTTGGTGGTGTACAGAGGCAAAATTTCAAAAATTGTCACTGTCCAAATACTTATGGACCCAACTGTATATCAAATCTCTAAATCACACATAAAATCTGTCATTAAATGTGCTATTTGAGTCACATGTACTTACTTACTTAATTGCTTGCTTTCTACTGAGCTCTAGATTTGTCTACTTAATCAAACTGGTGAGGATTACTTCAGGGATTATGAAGGCATGGCAAAGTATCAGTAAATTAGCTTTTGGCTTTAATCTAAGGAGGACAAAGAAGCATGTTTCAAGTGGGGGTCTATTATTAAGAGTATGTGCATCAGTGTGTGTCTCCATGGTCTGTTTGGTTGGGTGGTTTTACAGACTTGTCCTCCCTTCCCCCTGCTTTTCCTATATCCTTTAGTCATTGGAGTGTTTTGAGGAAGGGGGTTTAATCTCAGTTCTTCACATTCATGTCGGATTTATTGATGTACACATACACACAGAATATGCTTCGATACACAAAGATGCCTATTACTTGCTATTTCTAGTGCACTGCAAACAGCTGATATGTAACTATCCAGAATCAGATAGTAAAGGTGTAATATGAAAATGTATCACGGCTTTGCAATTCCATCCTTAAGGTTACATAATCCATATACAATACAGTACCTATTTTACTGTAGTTTCAGATATTATGCAAAAAATAATTTAAAAACAAAAAGTGAAATAAATATTGGGATCACCAAGTAAGAAAATAGTTTTTCCTAGTTCTTTCAGCACAGCATCCAGGTTGGTTTCCCCAGCTATCCTTTCCAATCTGCATGATCTGAGAAATTAGGAAATAAGGTGTTGAATTTGGTGACAGGTCACTAGGAGGAGGATGAAGTAATGAGACTTTAGTGATCACTTCAAATTTAGATGCTGCAGTGTTTTTCTCTGGACAACAGGACTGCAGGGTTCTCTGTATGCTTGTGCAGTTTGTGCTTGAGATACTGCACACTCTGGAAAAGGCACTCAACCGTTGGATTTTTTTTTTTCTCCAGTGCTGTTCAAATCCTTTTGGCTCATACAAGGTTATTTAACTACATTTTGCAAAGGAAGGAAACTGAGTGTTCTATTTCATAGTAAGAGTTTTACTATTTGCAATAGACAAATAGCACCTTTTGAAAAAACAAGCACCCTTTCCTTAATGACATAATGATTTATTTTCTATTGTTTCTATTCAGACTTAAGTTCTATGTTCTTTTAGTCTCCACATTTAATTTTCCCAGCATCAACCAATGCATGCCTCCAAGCTGACACCGACCTTATTCAGTTTTGAGGATGTGTGTGTTCTTTTCAGAGGAATGCTGCTCGTTTGTGAGAATTTGAGATGAAGGATAGAGTTGCCGGAGTCTTTCTCATCCACACAGACACGCCCTATCACTTCCCTAATTACCCTCACTGATCAAAGGCTTGAACTTTGTGGTCACACAATATTTATTATGTGGATTACGTGCAAGACAAACAGTAGCAGTGCAGATGTCTGTCTTTAGAGATTAGTCAGCATGAAATGAGTAAGTGGTCATTTGTTTGTCATCTAAATAATAATGACTCAGAAATTGTCTTAAATCGACGTTGTGACAACAGGTGTGTTGTATATAGACAGGATGATATGGACTCATTTTTATGGTTGCTGGCAGTTCATCAGGTCAGTCCTGAAGCTGTAAGACTAGCTGTTAATTATTTATACAAGTAGCATGACAACAGAAGGTACATGAGGAACCCAAAAAGTTATATAATCAGTTCTGGTTACAGATAATGAAAATGCAACACTGTAGCGAATGTCTTTTGGCGTTGAGGGTTGTGTAATTAGAGAATGAGAAATGAGAGATTCATTGCTTCTGCTCAGTGATTATCCTATAATTTATTTTTCCCCCATAAGCCATAAATAAGCCCTACTGCTACAGAAGTGTCTTTTCTAATTAAACAGCCCTCACTGCAATCTTAGTTTAGAGTACTACCTTACACCACTAATTGAAAACAAGCCATTTGATTAACTTTCTGTCCATTTTAATGGTTGTATTTTGTTCCCTGAATCCTAATCTAAAGTTCAGGCATTGTATAGGGGATCATTTGGAGGAAATATGAGTAAATCCATTTTATCTTGAATCAGTATGCTTCCATTATGTCAGGATACATTACTAAAGTGAGAGGGTGAATGTCCACATATTCCTTCACCTCCAACACTACTTGTAGCTTTTCTGTTTCTCACATGCTATCTACAATATTACTTTGTCTTATGTCAGCTGATGTCTCTGACTGAGTCATCACAAGTCATCTACACTGCAGTTCTTTGTGTCGCACTCTACCATAAGCCTGTATGAAAATGACACAGGTATGTTTATAACAGCATAGGTGTATTACTTTTATTTGCATGATTGTATGTAGTAAGGATGTGAAGATTTCCTCATTAGACATCATTGTATATTTGGAAAGTGTCCCTTTTTCGAATCACTGCCAGTGCATAAATGCGTAGATGGGATTGTTTCTGGTCCATTGCACTCATGAGCAAAATAATTTCGATATGATTAATGTATATTATCATTTATTTCACACCAACACAGTACAGGTATTATGGTGTTCAATGAATTCCTGCAGAATCGGTTTGACTCCATTTTGCAGGACGAGTAAATGACATTCTATCAGGTATTAGTGAGCATTTTATTAGTAGAAAAATATGGGAAGTTCAGTTTCACAAATTTAATCTGTGTCAAATGACGGTAGGGAGAAAATTGCTTTAGAATGAATTTAATGTAATGAATTGAAATACTATTAGTGTTGTATTGTGATGTTTTTTCATTGTTGGGCCTGGAGATTTTTTTATGAACTTGGCCCTGTTGCATAAAAATCTTAAGTATTTTGTGGGTATGTGTGTGTGTGTGTGAGAGAGAGAGAAAAAGAGAGAGAGAGAGAGCTGTAAGGAATCATACAGAGACACAGACAAGTGCTGAGGTTGAAAGAAATATATGAAATAGGCAAAGATATAATTTGCGTGACACCATTTTCTGTCTCATCAGAAATGAAGTCACATCAGTTCAGCAACAATTTTGTGTATGTTTTCTTTTGAATTCAAAGTGTGTGCATGTGTGGGGTGGGGGGGGGGAGTGAAAAACCCAGCATATTTAAAGCCTGTAGAGAATCTCTGGGGTTGTGTATCTCCAGGAAATGTGTCCGTTTGTGCCTTTCCTGTCTTTTCCTCTTTACTTCCTCTCCCAGCTGCCTGCCACTCCCTGATAAGCTCCAGCCTTCATATGCCCAGCAATTCCACTGCTCCCAGATCAAGTCGATAATGCCACAAAGTAAATAAATAATTTTTTCCTTGTCTTTCCAGGGGCCTGGTAATTTATCTGGAGGGAGAATATACATGCCGGCAAAACGTTGAGATAGACGAAATGTCTAGACTTTGATGGATTAGGTTTTGAAATATCTGGAGAGAGAGAGTTTGTGTTGAATATGTAGTGTAGAGGGACATTAGACATTAGAGGACACTCTGGTACTATACTGTCAGTCTAAACAATTTTCCATGCCTAGTTTAAACTATGGTCTTAATCTGTGATATAGTCTGAGACTAATTTGGTCCTATAAACTTACTTCTTGATGTTGTTATTGTTGTTGTTGTTTTCATTTCTTTTTACAGTTAATTTTGACTGTATCGGTTATGCTTGATTACTAGTTTGATACCTCTGCAGCCCAAGGAAAAAAGCATCAACATTTGTTCTGGTCAGTTAGATTAGTTTGTGGTCTAATCTCCAAATTATAGAGGGGAAACGTGACTCTCTTAGCCTGGTCTCCACCCATCTTTCCTGTTATTGGATCCCGGTAGACAGAGCTGTAAAGAGGCGCTTTGTAGGGTCCTGCAGACCTGGACTATTGTCTGCTGTCTCATGGGACTCAGTGTTATAAAGACAAGCCAGTTGACTAATGGAGTTTTTGTTAGTGATACATGTTAAACAATGTATCAGACTGAACAGTAAAATGAGCATGTAAACAAAGTTGGTTTAGTTATCATACAGTATATCCCTTCTATGGTTCAGTATCATGCCTTATAACCCCATGTCTGCTTTAAAAAAATGTAAGCACATGAAATTCATTTTAATTTTTACACATTATTCTTTTTTTAAATGTATTTATCTATTTGTTATCATTTATCTACTACAGAATCATGAGAACAAACAAACTAAACATTTTATTGAATTTATTTTATCGAAGGCATGTGATAATGTAGTTCTTGAATCTTGAATCAACCACTTCCTTTGTTTTAAGTCACTTCCTTTGGCTCTTTTGAAAGAGAAGGATGTGGATCCTGTCACATACTGAGGTTAGTGGTCATAGATAAGACACACAGACACAGTAGTGCAGATCCCAGGGTCAGTGACTTCTCCATAGCCTCAAATATATTATAATGCTCAAGGGGGTTTAAACTCATGCTCAGATAACAGAGAATACATTGAAGGCTTATACAGTATATAGTACTGTGTAAAACTCTTATAATGCAATATAAAAATGTATATTTTTTATCAGAAATGTGACCTATTACTTAACTTGGTACATTATATTAACATGGTCCATAACACAATACAAAAATGTATCTAACAAGCATTCTTCCTGTCAGCATGAGAATATCTAAACTCAATACAGAATTACTGTTTGTTGCAATTTTAATCAGGAAGTCAAGGTTAAAAAAGACCTTGAGCTATTTAAAAAGAACAGAGAATGAACAAAAGTACAGCAGTTATCATGATAGGATTTAAAGAGCATCACGAATAATGGAAAGTGGAATCTTTCATGTCTATTCAGGATGGAGGCAAAAGTATACTTAAAGACATTTTCACAATATACAATACATCTATCCATCCATCCATCCATTTTCCAGACCACTTATCCTACACAGGGTTGCGGGGGAACCTGGAGCCTATCCCAGGGAACTTGGGGCACAAGGTGGGGGACACTGCGGACGGGGTGCCAACACATTGCAGGGCACAATCGCACACACATTCACACACTACGGACAATTTGGGAATGCCAATCAGCCTACAACGCATGTCTTTGGACTTGGGAAGGAAACTGGAGTACCCAGAGGAAACCCCAGTAGTACCGGGAGAAGCCCCCCCGGAAGTGCGAAACAAAAGTGCTGACCACTAAGCCACCATGCCCTCTATACAAATATATTTTAAAAATTTATAAAAATATATATTCTATTAAATCTCGTATTAATATATAGTTGATGAGTATACTGTAAGTATAAGTTTGTAAATTGTTATAAAATACTGACAATACTGTATTATCTGGAAAATATCTACTATGACTAATGAGCAGTATTAAGAGAATATATTATATATACAGTATTTTTTTTTTTTTTTTTGTGTGTGTGTGTGTGTGTGTGTGTGTGTGTGTGTGTGTGTGAGTGAGAGAGAGAGAGAGATCAGCCTGAATTATGATGTTGACTGTAACTGACAGGATCACTAGTAGGGGGTTGTGGTTTTAAGGTTAAGGGCTCTAGATGGTTTAAGGAAATTGTAGATTGGATTAAAGACATTGGAATAGATGAGGTTTGAGTTAGGGCTGGAGAGATGTGTTTGTTGAAAATGTGTACAAGAAGAACAGGAGATGTTTACAGTTGTGATATTATAGGGTAGATGGGATTGTTGCTGTAGACATTTAAATGAGGGGTTGTGGCATAGTGTGACTTTGATGACCCAGTGACTGAGTGTGACGTCAATGACTGGTGGATATCTGATCCTTGGTAGGGCATAGGCTAAAATATATACACTCTGTCTTTCACACACAGATGTCTGGCATAAACTTCTTCTTACAGGACATTACCAGTTCTATAAGAAGTAGGCCATACCCTCAGAGGGAGATCCAAACCTATTGCATTGTGTTTTACCGACTGTGGCAGGAGCAGACACTGACCAGAAACCTGAGTGTGTTGGACAGACACACACTAACGCTTAGTAAGTACTAATTTTATGTGAGCTTGTTAAGTAGCTCAAAGGTCTGCCTGCAGTGTCAGCATATAATATGTGGCATCTATGCATGTGTGTGTCATGAGAGACAGAAGATGGCATTTAATGACTGGCATTAGCATGGGAGGAGTTTTGGCAAGCTTGGGAATAATGAAACCAAATTTGGTTTATATTATTGTTCTTTTTTTGTGATAGTATAATGAGCATGGGAAATGTGTATTTCTGATCTTAGATCATAGATGTAGCATAGGGAATCTCTGGCACTTTAGTACCAGAAAAGCAGTCCTTTCATACTGCTTTTTGTTGTTGTAGTGTTTTTGTTTTTGTTTTTTAAGTGCTGACCTAAGTGCTGATATGAAAAAACAAAAACAAACGCTCTTACTAGTCTTACCTAGTATTGGCTAAGTAGGTAGCCTCAATTGTTTGATATGTGACTGTGTGGGCAAAAAAAAAGTGAGAGAAGGGGAGCTGCTTATGTCACTTGACTGTCTGCAGTTAAAGTGTGATGTCACATTACGTATGGGTGTGTCCCAAAAATAGTTGTTGGTGTGTTTTCTTTGGAAAGACGCAATGAATGTCCTTATATTCACTCACTGGCACTTTGTCCACCATGTTTGTTTTTCTAGCATGCCCCCTGAGTTGTGGCCTAATTGGATGGGAAGTAAAAAAGCATTCATTGTCACTTGGTGCTTTTCTGAAAACTTTTTAAACGTTCAAATATTTAATCGCACAAGAAGATGTTGACCTGCTATGGTGTCACTGCCTATCACACCTCCTCCAGTGCCCATAAGATAACCTCGATCGTCCTTGAGCCTTGCCAACATGCCTACCGCAACCAAAACCATACAGGCCTTCCCAGTGACTAAGGCTGTAGCAAGCCCCACTGGCACCGTTAATGCATGCTCAGTGCCACTGGTTCCATGTGGCATAGGTCAGCTGTAGGGTCATCAGCCAGGTATCACTGCTCAACAATGTTGAAACTGCTCCACTATGACAAAAAAAATCTAAAAAAAAAAAAAAAAATACTGAAGGCAGCGCTTTTTAAAAAAGTGCCGTAATCCACCTGCCTTCTTGCCCCTTCCTATAGAATTAGATTAAAATGTATATATTACATGTATTTTAATTATGTTGCTTGCCAGTTTTGCTTTGAGTTTTTCCATGTTGCTTTATATTAAAGTTTGTGCTGAAAGTAGGACTTTCATGATCAAAAAACTGTAGCTGATACTTAATTGTGGTACAATTGCAGTTAATGATTTAATTGTGTAGTTATTGACTTTATGGCACGTGTATAATATAACGATAGTGTAATGATACATATTATCTGCCTTATAGACTGTAAAATTTAAACACATTATATATATATATATATATATATATATATATATATATATATAATGTGTTTAAATTTTACAGTCTATAGACTATAGTCTACCTTATAGACTGTAAAATTTAAACACATTATATATATATATATATATATATATATATATATATAATGTGTTTAAATTTTACAGTCTATAAGGCAGATAATATGTATCATTACACTATATAATAATATAATATGTATCATTGATATATGATAATATGTGATAACATATGGTAATATATGATAATATGTATCATTACACTATATATATATATATATATATATATATATATATATATATATATTACTGAAATACTCAATTACATTACTGGCCAATAAATTAGGGATTAAAGCAAAAACTATGAAAGCTAAATAATGCACTATTTTATTGTAATATATTAAATCTCCACTCCACTCTATTTTAATGTGTTCCATGACAAAACATATTTGCCTCAAAAATTCCTTATCAGCTCAAATAATTGTGATTAGGCAACTGTTGTATTTTTGACAATTGAAACTTGAAAAACCTGGCAGCAGTTGACCACTATGAAATCTGATAAGATCAAGGTGTGTATAGGTTTCACACCCATGTCTTTTCCTTTGTGTGCCTTAAATTAATCACTGAATAACATTACCACATACATGCTCACATGCACAGAAAATAGTAGTATGTTTCCAGCAAATAAGTGCACTCTGCAAGAGAAAAAAAAAAACAGTCAAGCAGCCAGACTAAAATAACCTGACGCATAATAGATAGTGAAATTCAGAATCCTGTGACAGCAGCTGCCCTATCGATTGCCAAGACATTCACTATGGAAGTCCATAAAATACTGATGTGGCAGTAGAAGTCCTGCCTCTCCACATCATTAGTGCACTTCTGGTACTCTGGGTTTTGACTGTTTTTGCACACACGTTTACTTTTTTTTGTGGGGGGGGGGGGGGATTGTTTGCCTATTGCAGAGGTCTGTGTCCTGTTTTTTCCCTCTAGTTTGCATTTTCTAACTTCTGAATAAACTCTGCTGCTGGATCAGCACATCTTCCCTGTGTTACAAATCTTGAGTTATAACATAAATAAAGCATGTGTCTAGTACATTTAAACCTGATACACCCACAATTTAGCAGGGTTTAATACACCATAACATTAAACTAGGGCTGCAACTAACGATTATTTTCATAAAAGATTAGCTGGCCTATTATTATTATTATTATTTGGATTAATCGATTAATCGGGGGGGGGGGGGGGGGGCAAAGTTTCAGTACCATTTTTAAGTTTATTTAAAATAAAATCCACAAACTGAGTGTTACAAATAAAAACTTTACACTACTGTTTGTCCAATTATATAAGACTGAAAAGAACCCAATACAGCCATAAAAATAATGCATAAATACTGATAGATGGATGCACAAAAAACACTGAATTAAACTACAGTCCTAAATTAATAATAAAAACTCCCTTTCACTGCACCTTGTGATTTCTGGTACTCACTGCTTTTAGGAATATTATTTTACTTCTGTTTACTTGTGATCATAAGTTTTAATTAGACATTACAGATCTTACTCGCGCTCCCACTGTTTATCACTGCAAGTGAGGAGCCTCGTTACTAATAGATCACTTCCATTATAATAAACGACTGAATTTTCACTGAAAGCATGCAAATACACCATATAATGACAATAAACTGGAATTAAACTAAACCTTTTAAGCAACTTGCACCAGTTTCACCAACCCTTTGCACACAGTGGAGCATTTTGGATATAAATATAAGTTTGTGTTTGAGCATCGCTGCTGTGCTTCTGTGCTACACAAGCTCCGCTTTATAAAGTTTGATCTTCTCCATGGTGTTTAATATAAAATGCCCCCCTGCCTTAGAGGACTTGGAGGTCGCACACGTTCTTCCTCAGTCACTTGACGATTTCGTCTCCGTCTGACGGTGACTGAGGTCATGTTGGGAATAAAAGATATCGCTGACAAACAGTAAACTGAAGAAGGTCATTGTCGGTGAATCTCTGTATCTACTAACGCTAGCGGCATCACATACGTGCGTATGACGTCATGTGCCGTCGACTAGGAAGCGGCTTATACTTCCGGTTAGTAAAAAAAAATGCTAGTGTTCCATTTGAGATGAAATTACCTGTCTAAAATTCATACACTAGAGCAGGGGTGGGCAATCTTATCCGGAAAGGGCCGGTGTGGGTGCAGGTTTTCATTCCAACCAAGCAGAAGCCATACCTGAATCTATTGAAAGCCAAGATCAACTGATTAAACAGGTTGAATCAGGTGTGACTCCTGCTTGGTTGGAATGAAAACCTGTACCCACACTGGCCCTTTCCAGATAAGATTGCCCACCCCTGCACTAGAGGGTAGAGTACACAGTGCATAGTGTACGTGTATAGTACTTCATTTAGGACACAACATTAGTATTTACTCTCCGGTGCGTGTTTTCGGAACAGAAGTAACATAGTGAGTAAACGCACCCATTAGTTGTTGCAGCGCTACATTAAATCCACTGACAGGTGAAGTGAATGAACTTGTTACAGTGGCACCTGTCAAGGGGTGGGATATACTGTATTAGGCAGCAAGTGAACAGAGAATTCTCAAAGTTGATGTGTTAAAAGCAGGAAAAATGGGCACGCATAAGGATCTGAGTGACTTTGATGAGGGCCAAATTGTGATGGTTAAACGACTGGGTCAGAGCATCTCCAAATTGGCAGGTCTTGTGGGGTGTTCCCAGTATGCAGTGGTTAGTACCTACCAAAAGTGGTCCAAGGAAGGACAACCGGTGACCCGGAGACAGGGTTGTGTGCGCCCAATGTGCATTGATGCACTTGGGGAGCAAAGGCTAACCCGTCTGGTCCGATCCCACAGAAGAGCTACTGTAGCACAAAATGCTGAAAAAAGTTCATGCTGGTTATGATAGAAAGGTGTCAGAACACAAAATGCATCGCAGCTTGCTGTGTGTGGGGCTGCGTAGCTGCAGACTGGTCAGAGTACTCATGCTGTCCCCTGTCCATCACTGAAAGCACCTACGATGGGCATGTGAGCATCAGAACCAGAGCATGGAGCAATAGAAGAAGGTGGCCTGTTCTGATGAATCACGTTTTCTTTTACATAATATGTGGACCTACATAATCTTAGGCAGGTGGTTTTAATGTTATGGCCGATCAGTGTTAATACCTAACCCTTTCCCTCAATGTTTCTTTCATGGGAAGGAAATATATATTTATACTCTCCAGGTATGTGTTGCAGAGTTTCCTCTGTGCAGATTCACTTCCGTTTAAGGTCAGAAGTGTATGTGTACGTGCCTTTTTGAGGGAAATTCATCTAAGGAGACCTTGCTTCAAAGCATGCATAGATTTTACTGGATGTTTTGTCACTCAGTCCGGCCAAGGGGGCATGTTCCGGCGGGAAAGTGACGTCAATGCATACCCTCTATAAGAATGCACTCATTTGAATACGTTATCATTTCTATTGTATTGTTCCTATACACAGGGACAGGAATGCCAAAAAAATGGATTTAAAAATAATTATTGTTGTGATGAACCTTTTTGTGAGGAGGCATTTATTTACCATTTATAGAAGGAGTCTCCAGTGTCAGCTAAGTTGTAACTTTAAGTTTTCTGACATGAGAAAGTTCAAAAGAGAGAAAACAACTATTTGTAGCTTCTATAGCATAAGTCTCACAGATATGCCACAACATTAAACATAAATATAAACAAACATACATCTTTGTCTGTAATAAAGACGAATATTGGCAAATCACTGTGCTAGAAGAGGAATTAACACTTGCTAGATAGTATGTGCTTTGGGGCAGCATCACACCTACTGATATTGATGCTTTTCCTATAATAGCACGGCCTGTGGTGAGGTGCTAGTAGAATCATTTTTCCTCAGAGCACTCAAATTTTTATTGTTAGTGTTGTGCCTATAGCCAACGGAAAACAGAGAGCAAAATCAACATGGTCGGCAAAACAGAGTGAAAACAGAAACAAGTTTGGGGAAATGGTAACATTCAGTGTGGTCTATACAAACATGAAGTAGCCTGGCACAACAACAACTTAGATGAGTGAGCACATATAGAGAGAGCTCTGTAAGACAAGTTTACCTGGTTAAAGTAGCCATTCATAAAATGATAAATGGTCAAATTGCTTCTATGATAACAGTAGTTCCAAGAAGTTTATTATTTTTTTTGAGCCCTGTTTTAGACATATAATATAAGGTGACAGCAAAAAAAAAAGTTTCTTATACTGCTCTGGTCTGTTGAAATTGAAATAAAGAACTAAGTGCTAGTTAGCTCACTCTCTGTAGTAGGAAACCTCGTGTTGTTTACAGAGACTGCAAAGCTTATTCTGCTGCAAATATGAACGTTGTATGAGCATACATCTTTTGTTCATCATTTATCATTCATACCACAAAAACACCATTAACATGAAAGGTAGTCTCCTCATAAGGGTGGAAGTAACACCTAATCTTTGAAAAGGCAGTGTAAAACCTTTGTGTAATTTTAACATTTAAGCACTTTCTGCCTTGTCTATTATTCGGCATGGGTAATTTGTATTACTTGTGCCCTGCTCCTATTCGTTAAGCTGTTTCAAACTGTAACAACCTTACATACAGTAAGATTTATTTTTGTACTAGTGGTTTTGTTTGGTTCAAGTATTATAGCGTTTCCAGTCCTGAGCTTTTCTAATCCTTCTAGGATATGCAAATATACAGGACTGTATTTGGCTGAATAATCAAGAAACAAAATAATAGATAGTAGCATTGTTCATGACCAGTTTGAGTCACGAGTATGATCGAAGGAGCAGGAAGACAAAAATGTATAATTGATAAGAAAATGAAACGAACAAGTGTGATTGTTGCCGGAAATTGCTTTCTTTAGTAATATAACGCAGAACTGCATTATCCATCAGCCCCATCACATGTCTTGTTAAATCTTGTTCGCACCACTATTTAATTTTAGTTTCCCAGCCGCTTACCGGTAAGTTTTTTGCTGTAGTTGTTGTGTGTGCATCATTGTAGCTTTTTGTCTGTGTGCGTCTCGCCTTGTATCCACGGTTCATGTTTATGGTTCTTTTATGTTGGTTGTACTTTACACAGTAAATTATCTGCACTTGCATGCACCTTCATCTCGACTTCATCTTTGAAATTCTACCAAAAGGTGCATCTCCATTAAAAAATGGAGGAGTGTTCATGACACACTCATCTGAAAGTGTCTCAACTGAATGGTTTTTCACTGTTAAAGGTTAAGAGCTCTAACATGAATGAATACAGGGTGCTTATTTTTTTCTTATCTGTTTGCATTGGGTGCATAAAAAGTGATGACGTTATGCTCAAATTCCTGAAGGATCTTGCACGGTTATGAACACGGTTCATGTTTGTGTTATGATGTTTGTCCTTTTTACAGTGATACAGGATGATACTGAACCTTGATGGAGATTCTGATGGAGAGCTGGTGAATTCTCCTGCCCTAAGTAAAATGTTCAGGTTCAGGTTATGTCACTTGAAATGAAATAGATAGAAACAACCACAACAATTTTAACTTTAATCAGGGATCTAAACAAGAACTGTATTATTGTTGTCTAAATAGATCTTACCATTTTTGCTGTTTTACCTCATAGGCATATTTCTCCCTGTTTTGGCAAGTCCAAATCTAGACTGTGTTATTATGCCAGGACTTATAAGGTGCTATAATGCCATATTTCATGTCATTGGGGTTAAGCCAGTTATGTCTGGCTGAAGTTGGCGCTTTAGGAATGCAGCCAAGAATAGTGACAGTCAACAATTTAGTATTCTTCCATAAACAGTACTTCATCATCATGTGCTTTTTACCAAAACAAAATAAGATGAATTTAGAATACATGGTCAAGAATACATACCACTGAATGGAGTTTCGCTTCAGTAAACGTGGAAAACGTTACAGTAAACCGAAAGCATTCATTCAGGGATAATTACAATAAAAATAGCTTTATAACCATTAGAGCTGCAACAAATAATCGATAATAATCGATTATGAAAATCATTGTCAATGAATCTCATTATCGATTAGTTGGTCTGCGTACGGCACGGGGTACATTTACTCATTACTTTACTTCTTTTCCGAAAACACGCATCACAGAGTAAATACAAAAGTTATGTTCCAGATGACGTATTATACACTTACATTATGCACTGTGTACTCTACCGTCTAGTGTATGAAATTTAGAAAGGTAATATCATCTGTTTATCATCTGAAGTATAAGCATTTTCCCAGTCAGTGGCGCATGACGTCATACACACGTAATGTGATGCCGCTAGCTTTAGCAGATATCCAGAGTCACCGAGAGTGACTTTCTTCAGCTTACTGTTTATATCAACGTTACTTTTTTTTACCAACATG
Organism: Ictalurus furcatus; assembly: GCF_023375685.1. Taxonomy (NCBI): domain Eukaryota; kingdom Metazoa; phylum Chordata; class Actinopteri; order Siluriformes; family Ictaluridae; genus Ictalurus; species Ictalurus furcatus. Next base: position 13,533,533 of record NC_071270.1, on the reverse strand, counting down.
ATCTCAGTCACCATCAGACGGAGGCGTAATCGTCAAGTGACTGAGGAAGAAAGTGTGCGACCTCCAAGTCCTCTAAGGCAGGGGAGTGTTTTATATTAAACACCGCGGACAAGACTGTAACCTGCAAACTTTATAAACAGAGCTTGTGTAGCATGGAAACATGACAGTGATGCACGAGCACAAATTTATATCCAAAATGCTCCACTATGTGCAAGGGGCTGGGGAAACTGGTGCGAGTTGCTTAAGAGGTTTAGTTTAATTTAAGTTTATTGTCATTATATGCTGTATTTGCGCGCTTGCAGTGTGACTTAAGTCGTTTATTATAACAGAGTGATCTATTAGTAACGATGCCGTGTTGCTCCTCACTTGCGGTGTAGACACGGTGATAAACAGTGGGAGTGCAAGTAAGTTATGTAATGTCTAATTATAACACTATGATCAAAAGTAAACAGAAGTAAAACAAAATGCCTAAAGGCGATGAAAAACAGAAACCACAAGGTGCAGTGAAAGGAAGTTTTTATTATTAATTTAGGACTGTAGTTTAATTCAGTGCTTTTTGTGCATCTATAAAAAATAATGAATAAATACTATTATATAATATGAACTAATAATTCTGCATTATTTTTTATGGATGCACAAAAAGCACTGAATTAAACTACAGTCCTAAATGAATAATATATATTCTGGTGTGTGTCTTTGTGTGTATTGGGTTCTTTTCAGTCATATAATTGGACAAACAGTTGTGTAAAGTTTTAGTCTGAAGTTTATATTTGTAACACTCAGTTTGTGGATTTTATTTTAAATAAACAAAAAAATTATACCAAAAGTTACCCCCCCCCCCCCCCATTAATCGAAGAAGGAAAATAAAATAAAATAACTGACCAGCAAATCGAATAGGGATATAATCGTTAGTTGCAGTCCTAATAATCATAGACATTATGTAGTCATAGGAGTGTGTGTGTGTGTATTTGTGTGTGCGTGCGTGTGTGTGTTTGTTTGTGTGTACTACAGTACATCCTTTTGTTTCTGTTTGTCTCTGTTGACCTTTGAGCTAATCACAAGTCACACACTAAGCAGCTTCAAACACAACAGCCTCTAATTATTTCAAGACAAACACAATACCTCACAGTTCCCGTCACCACTGGACATCTGAAAGTTTTCTTTCCTTCCTTTCACCTTTTACCTTCTTTAAAAGACTAGTATTAGTGAATTTATCATCTGTTTGTTCAGTCGCTTGTATGAAACAGGCTTCACAGAGGAATTACACTGACTACTCAGGGACGGATGTTTTACGCAGAGGCATCCCTGAATCGATTTGACAGCATGTGGGAAACACGCAGTGAGCTTATAAGTACAAATATAATCCATCTTCATCATGCCAGGCCTGTCTATGCTTTGGATTTGCTATTTTTGTTATGCATTACACTACACCACTTTGGCTTTTGTTTGGCTTAGTTACTTTTCTCATCGATGTGAAAATATAGTCAATACTGTAATCTTATCTGAGCTGTTTGTTTATTTACATGGCATATAATTTAAAAGCCCAGCCTTTTAGGTGGTGCCATTACCTCTGTATAAAATGTGAGGTATAAGGTTTGTGTGTCAGAGATGATCACCCTTTAGTGGGTCATGTAATACATGTAATCATCAATACATGTAGGTCATGTAATCATCTTAATCCAGGCTTTTCTGAGTGGATTGCATCACCTGCCATTCTCCAGTGTTCTACAGATTGAGCTCAAAGCTGTCATTTTTAGACAGGGATGGACACACATACTTAAGTGTCTCAGACAGTACCTAACTCAGGAATAAAACACAGTGGGATGTGCTGTTATAGGAAAATAATCAGTCATGGGGTGGTGTGATGATGATGCTGTTACCATCCTGAAGTTCACAAAAAAAAAGTTATAAATCAGTTATAAAATCTGATTGCCTGAGCCATGTTTGACATTGTTGTAAAACACTCAATACATGCACATGTGTGACCATGTCTCAATAACTGAATTCAGTTCAATTTAGTAGTGGATTTTACAGGTACCGATAACTAAGTTGGGCGATACCTGCCGATAACCGATTAATCAACCGATAGTTTTTAAAATTGATACTGAATGAGAACATAAAACTCAAAGTAAAATATTGCTGAACTTTATTACAAAAATAAACAGTACTGACTGCATCAAGAAAATGTATTGTACTTTATAAATGACATAAATATTAATATATATTAACTGTTTTATAAGTATTAAAGTAAATAAAAAAGATATACATCCAAACTGAACCAAAATGTAACACTCCAACTAACAAATAAAAATAGAAACATTCGATTTGAATTAAAAAAAAAAACACTGTCGTACTGTATAAAGACAGCAGACCCTTCTCAAATGTTCCCGCAAGAGACGCAACTGGGAAAAACTATCGGTGTGGACATGCTGAAATTAACAATGGGGAGACAGAAATGTTAGAAAAACTAAGAAATTGAGACAGTGAAGTACAGTAATGGGTGTTTCGCTGCAAGGCAGCTGGAAACCACTGTGCAGGAACTCTCTGAGAAACTTATGGAGGTGAGGGAAATCATTGCTGTAACTGGCCACCGAAGTGAATCATCCCTACAGTCGTACTGGCACCCAAACTACATTTAATGAGCGGAGATTCTGGAGCAACATCCTTTCTTGCGCCAAGTTAGTAAAACACAGTTGCTGAGAACACAAGCACCTCCAGCACACAAGCGAAGTGCAACTGAAGCATGTACTGTCAATGGAAATGTCCAGGTTAATGTAAACAGATGTTCTGTTTTGTTCTGTCTATGGAATTCCCTAATCGTTGACCATTACAGTCCCTTCTGAATCTATTGAAATGGCAAGGCCAATTAATTTGTTTTTGCTGTAGACTGAAGTCATTTGGGTTTGAGATCAAAAGATGAAAATGAGAAGAGAGTTTACAATTTCAGCTTTTATTTATTAAGCCATAGCATAAGATGCAAACCACTCATCATCAGTAAGAATCAGAAAGCGAGATTGGAATTCACAAAGAAATACAGAGATGAGCCACAAAAGTTCTGGAGCCAAGATTAACCTCTACCAAAAGTGATGGAAATGCCAAAGTGTGGAGGAAGACAGGATCTGCTCATGATCCAAAACATACAAACTCATCTATGAAACATGGTGAGGTAGTGTCATGGCTTGGGCTTGTATGGCTGCTTCTGGAACAGGCTCACTAATCTTTATTGATGATGTAACGCATGATGGTAGCAGCAAAATGAATTCAGAAGTTTACAGAAACATTTTGTTTGCCAATTTATTACCTTAATAAAATGGTAAATACCAGGAAATAAAATCTGAAATGCTAAACTTTTGTCACATATCCATCTTTTGATCTCAAATCCAAATGTCTTTGGTGTATAGCACAAACAAATGAATTAGCCTTGCTGTTCCAATATTTTCAGAGGGGACTGTATGTTACTTAGCAATCAAAGCTATTATTAATAAGACACTTTGAACCTTGTTCAAGGCTGTGTGATTTTATCATGGATAATCACTGTAATGCGCACCCTCGTATGGATTATCACTTTTATAACAGCCCATTATTTTATATATTAGAGCAATTTTATATTACAGCAATTTTTATATATTAAAGAAGGACATGTCATACCTTTTATCTGTTTATAGTTACGTTTCATTTTGTGGAACAGCTGTGCAACAAGTTAGTTGGGCTCGTGCTAGTGTTGATAGTGTTTTAGTTTGCTAGCAGTAGCCGAAAAACTCTGTTATATGATAAGGATTTGTATCCACGTGGGTGTGTCCATGGTTGTGTGTGTATGGATATGTGTTTATATGTGCTGCTTGCTATGTGATTGCTATTTTTGAACCTACAGTATATAGCAGGCATTGTTTTTCTCTCTACATGCAGGTCATTCCTGTCTCAAAGGAAGCAAAGATGGGGCAGGAACACTGGGGTTTAAGACCATTCCTACTGTTCCTCACTTCCAGGTGCTTGTAGATGTTGCCCTTATCAAACCTGTGGCCTTACAGTGTTCTGTTATCTCAGGACTTGACCGTTTATTTTACTGTCAGTAATATTGATGAATATGTAGTATGGCTGAAGTTCTAAATCCTGTGAGTTTAAACCGAGGATTTCTGTTGTACGCATAAGCAAGGCCCAAGTCACAAAATAAGCAAGTCCCTACATTACTCAGTGTTTATTTTCTCCCTGTTTCCCTAAAAGTATTTTCTTGACCTTGTCTTTGCATTTTAGTCGAGTGTATATCATATCAGTATATCATAAGCTCTGCTTGTTGGATGCTCGGTAGTAACTAAGAGCCAAATCTGGTTTCATGTTAGTGTGACATGTAGGACTGGTGTAATGCTAAATCAGATTTCACTGCACACTCATTACTGCTTCATTTAACATCTGACTGCACAGCTCCTCCAAATCGTATGCTTATCTGCACTCTCAAATGACATATCAATTCTTTGCAGCCTCACACCGAGATCTAAGCTCTCTTGCATGCCACTCACTCGCTCTCTTTCTCTCTCTCTCTCTCTCTCTCACACACACACACACACACACACATACACACGTACTTCCTCCTGAAGAATCTCACCCTGCAATTAAACTAGAGCTTTATAAATATATCTCAGAAGAACTGTCCCACTGCAATGTCTGTAATTACTGTGTGTGTGTATGTGTGTGGTAAATGGCTCTTTAGTTTATCTGATAATTACCATCCTTGCTTTTTCATTCTTCAAAGAGATTTGACCAAAGAAGGAAGGTGAACCTATCTTGGCTGAACTTGTCTCCTCAAATTTATGATCTACAGTGCCCGCCACTAATATTGGCACCCTTGGTAAATATGAGCAAAGAAGGCTGTAAAAAATTAGGGCAGTGGTAGCTGAGTGGTTAAGATGTTGGACTACTGATCAGAAGGTTGTATGTTCAAGTCCCAGCACTGCCAAGCTTCCACTGTTGGGCCCTTGAGCAAGGCCCTCAACTGCTCAGTTGTATAAATGAGGTAAATGTAAGTTGGTCTGGATAAGGGTGTCTGCCAAATGCCAGAAATGAAGAATTGCCTTTATTGTTTAACCTTTTGATCTTTTGTTCAAAAATTTCACAAACATACTCTGCTCGCATGGATATCAAACAAATGCAAACAAAACACAGGTTTATCCCCCAAAAATATCTTTGTTATATATAAGTGCACAGCAATTATTGGCACCCCTATGAATTTATATGAATTCATATGGGTGGAGATACTACTAGAAGTAGTAAGGTTCTCTGCAAGTGGTTCTTGAATCTGAGATTACTGAAAAAAAGTGTTATTTTAAGTGTTAAACAGTTCCAGTTTGTGTTCTCCATAATGGAGGCGGAAATGGAAACTTCGGTCTTCGTCGAAATCGATGGACGAACTCCTGTGTGTGTGTGTGTGTGTGTGTATAAAATGGCCATCAAAGCACTCCTCTAGCCACTCATACACTGCTTCTCATATTCCTTTTTTTCTGTTAGAGTTTATAACTCTGATCTGTACTGCTGCTACAATTAGGACAGGAGAACTGTCCATCTCTCACATACAATATATGTATACAGTATTGTACACAGGATATAATGTATTGTATTATTGATTATTGTATCTTTAATGCTCTGTTATCACAATACTATCTGCTGGACTGTATATAATCTACTGTTACAGTAAAAGTAGAATAAAGTGCACCATTAAGGTGTTGGGTGTTGCCAGAACAGCTTCAGTGCAACTTGGTCTAGCTTCTAAAAGTCTCTGGAATTGTGCTAGAGAGGTCAATGCTGTTCTTCTAAGAAATTCCCTCTCAGTGGGTGTTTTGTTCATTGTGGCATAGATCACTGTCTAATCATTGATCTGAAAATGACCAATTAATGTTTCATTGGGTTAAGACCTGGTGACATTGTTTCATTGGGTTAAGACCTGGTGACATTGAAGTCCATAGCATATTATTTACAAATGTTTCATCGTTGGGTAAAGCTTATCAATCAAAGTCAAACCCTACCGGCAATATGTCCTCTACAACATAACAGAGCCACAGGCTTTTTCCTTTAATTTGTCACCCATAGATATTTTAAAATAGAATAGAATAGCGCTATATATTTCAGATCACAAAAAAACCTTTGTAAATTAACTGGGGTCATAATGTTGTTGGAAGACTAATCAAAGTCTCAACTTCATTGCAGAAACATCCAGGTTTTAGGATACAATATGGTGGTATATAGTGCATATCACGATGAAGTCAATCCTCAAACTATTCTTGAACAATTTTTGCGGTGTTGCAGTGTCACTCCCCATGTGCATCAATGAGCCTGTCACCAATTCACCAGTTGTCTTTCCTTGGACCATTTTTGGTAGGTACTAACCACTGCCTATCCAGGAACACCACAAGACCTGCTGTTTTTGGAGATGCTCTGACCCAGTCGTCTAGCCATCACAATTTGGCTCTTGTCAGAGTCGCTCAGATCCTTACGCTTAACCATTATTCCTGCTTCCAACACATCAACTTTGGGAACTGACTGTTCACTTGCTGCCTAATATATCCCTCCTCTTGACATGTGGCATTGCATTGAGATAATCAATGTTACTCACTTCACCTGTCTGTGGTTTTAATGTTATGGCTAATAAGTGTATATGTTGTGTATATATATTTAAACAATTGAAATATAATCCCACAGTGGATACTTTTTGAGAGGTTTATAATTAATTGTGAATCAATACATAGTTTTTTCACTTTGTCAGTGGTACTGTGATTCAATATTGTGCTGTATCACTACATGAACCATTACCTTATACCCATACACTCAAACAGATATTAAAACCTTTGTACTGCCTCTTCATTTAGACAGATGTCTAGCTGTGAGCTGTAGATCTAAACTGATACCCTAGTCCTTATTTTCTTCCAAGACTATCCTAAAGCAGGGGTTCTTTTTGCAGCCAGGGAGGCTTATATCTGTAAAATATATTTTACAGACTCCCGATTACAGAATTATTTTATGAACGTAATCCATCTGTTCAAATATGAGATTCATTATTTAAATGTGTACACTATATTGGTTATTTATTGAAGTCATAAAGCTTTTTATTCCGGAACCTTCAACCGACAGATCCCATTCAGTCCAATTTGACATTATTTGTAGGCTGACTTAATTGCTTATTGAGGTTTGGTTTAAACACATTCAATTAAAGTGACTACTTGAACAGGCTAATGAGCATAACGCAATAATAAACATAACTTTATATTTTCACCATTGTAACTAAACATGGATTTGAGAACCACTGTCCTAAAGGTTATTAATATAACAAGACATCAGACAATTGATTTATTTCCCTGTTTTCTTGCTGTATGTAGTTGGCACAGTTAAACAAGTATGTGATTAATAATAGTGGCTCTCACAGAGGCAGTGGTAGCTCAGTAGTTAAAGGCTCTTGGTTACTGATCAGAAGGTCAGGAGTTCAAGCCTCAGCACTGCCAAGCTACCACTGTTGGGCCCCTGGGCAAGGCCCTTAACGCTCAGTTGTATAAATATAGGTTGCCCTGGATAAGGGCAAATCCCATAAAATAAACACAACATGTTTTGGCTTCCACCCTGAAAGTAATTTGAGAATGAACTTGCAATGCGAAAAGTCATTTTGCAGGTCATTAGATAAGCTAATGTGATAGACTGGAGTAAATTAGATTAGCACTCAGACTGATGTGATGTATCATTAGAGAGCTGTGATAATGGATGATCATTAGTAGCTTTAGGATTAGCCAGATGTCTTGCACTTGACTTTTCACTGTCGAATCAGTGTTACTCCTGCTGTCATATAGAGTTTTCTCTCCTGTTTTGACACTCTGCTTACTTACAAATTGGCAGGATTATGACTCCTGTCTTATTGTGGCAGGTGACACGTCTACCTCTGAGTCAGCAGTGTGAGTCACCTTCCCTCGACTAAGAATGAATTTGCCTTGTATAAAACATGAATGTATATATATATATATATATATATAAAAAGAATGCTTCTCTTGGATAAGCTTTATAACATTTTGTACATGAAAAGATATATTTTGGATGGGCAAAATTTGTATTATACACTCACCAGCCACTTTATTAGGAACACCTGTAAACCTGCTCATTTATGCAGTTTTCCAATCAAATAATCATGTGGCAGCAGTAAATTGCATAAAATCATGCAGATACAGGTCAAGAACTTAAAGTAATGTTCACATCAAACATCAGGATGTGACTTTGACAGTGGCTTTGACTCTGGCATGGTTGTTGGTGCTAGATGTGCTTGATTATTTCAGAAATTGCTGATCTCCTCTTTGATCTTCACACAGAACAGTTTCTTTACACAGTTTATACAGAATGGTGCAAAAAAACCACCCAGTAAGTAAGTGTCAGTTCTATATAGGCAGAAATGCCTTGTTGATGAGAGTGGTCAGAGGATAATGGCCAGACTGGTTTGAGCTGACAGCAAGGCTACAGTAACTCAAATAACCACTCTTGGCAACTGTAGTGAGCAAAAAAGCATGCCACAAACTACATGTTGAACCTTACGGTGTATAGGCGACAGCAGAAGACGACCACATCAGCTTCCACTCATTTATGTGATGCTGTCATGTCAACATGAATCTCAGTGGAATGTGTCCAACTCTTTGTGGAATCCATCCCGTGAAGAATCGAGGCTGTTGTGCCAGTATTAGTATAGTGTGTATGCACTGTATGTTTGTCTCAGGTGTTTCAAATCAAGTGGTGATCTCTAAGGCAGCTGCTTTGATTTAAATAAATTAAATGTATTGGAGAGAATAAAAGAGGTTCATCATTTTGTACTAGTTTACGTTATACATATTCAGAACAGGTATTCTCTCTTTTGGGGGTGGGGGGGGGGGGGGTTGTCTGTTTTGGCTCTGAGTTTTCAGACATACATTCAATATACACTCATATCCACACACATCTCTTCACACAGAAATATGTCTGAAACCATACTTGTCCCTAGACTGAATGTTATCTTAAATACATTAGCGATATAGTCACAGGAAAGCATTGTGAGCATGTGATGCCAGGAAAGCTGAGATGAGTTGACTATGTGCTGCCCTCATGAGGTGATTGATGTGTAATACAATACCTTATTTTTAATGCACATTAGGGAAGATTGAAATAGCAATGTATGTACATTTTTATGTTTATCTCATTTCACAGAAAACCATAAGAATGTATAACAAATAATGAATAACATAAAAATCTTACAGCTAATTAATTGTGGTTTTTGTGAATATTATTTGCACAGACCATGATAATCCTGTAAATCTTTAATGCACAAGTATACACATGCCGCTTTTCCACCACAGAAACTTTCCCCACGAACTAGGGACTTTTGGAGGTATTCTGTGTGTTTCCAGCGCAGAGACGAGGGTCTAAATTAGGTTCCGGAAAAAATGTTTAGCCCTCGCAAAGTCCCTACTTGGGAGGTGGTACTTTTTCAAAAGCCAGGAACTTTGGGGGGTGGGACTTGGGCACTGAACATGCTGATTGGTTGAATGCATGCAGCATTTTTTTTTAACCACCATTTTTAAAAGTCTGTTATGGTGCGTATGGTGACGGATGTTAATTAGAATTCGAATCAATACAATGGAGTTTCTTAACAAATACAACCAATGGACCAACGACGATGTTCAGGTCTTATTAAGTATTTATGCTGAGGACAAAATACAGCGGGAACTGGAAATGTATAGTTAAAAATATCAAGTTGATTAAGCGGGCTGGGCATTGTTCACACAGGAAAACAGTGCAGAGAGAAGCTTGTGCGCGCGTTCGTCTCAGTCATCTCAGCGATAGTTGATAAAATCCATTTGCTTACTTTAAGTCTAGCTTTACCACCACTGCTATCACTGCTCGTCTCTTCTCTAGTGTTTTCTCAATTACCTTTTTAGCAAGGCAATACATCACAATCAACAGCACAGCTTGAATCCCATGCTTGTTGTTGTTGCAGTGTCGTTATCAGATTTCAGAAAATAGACTGTCAATTTTTAAAACCGTAGTAAATGAAACAAAGTTAATATTTGGTGTGACAAAAAAATAAAAATATTAGTCTCTGGTACAATTAGTGCAGTTTTATAAGGAAATGAGCTGTAAGTTTTATTGAGCATCTTGCAGAACCAGCCACAGTTCTTTTGGAGACTTTGACTGTCACACTTGACTCTTATTTTTGCAACAAAACCCAGCAGCCTTCATTGTGCTTTTTGTCTGAAAAGTGGTCTCTAACGTAACATGCTGCTTTCTTTAATGACATTCATTAATTTTTCTGTAACATTAATTTTGTGCTGGGAAGCTAATGTTTGGGAATCCAAAATGTTTTTTGTACTGACTCGATAATGTAGAAGTCATAACATAAAAAATCTATAACAGAGTTCCCTTTCAAAGGGAACTTCAACGTTGCATTTAGCATAACACTATGGGAGCGCCTTCCGCTGCATCTGAAGCGCATCTGAAGCCTGTGTAAAATCATGCCTATTTATAGGCCTGCCATAATCAGGTGACGTGGCAATTAAGCGTGTCGCGTGATATAAATATGTCACCTGTGAACTGCGCCATCAGCCTTATTATCTTCAATAAGATAAGACTGCATGTCGGTTGTGTGTGTAAAGAAACAAAAAGATGCTTAATTTCCTCTCTGTCTTTTCTCAAAATCTCAGAACTTTTCTATACCTTTAAAAAAAGAGAAGGAAAAAAAAAGAAAAAAGGAATGAGCGAGAGAGAAAAGTATGAGTGAGAGAATTCAGGAAGTGTGTTACGGCTTGCTCCTGTTTCAACACGGGGAATAGTGCACACTTTCTGGGTGAAGTGTTTATGGGTAGAGCATGCGATGGCAGCCTCGAGAGGCTGCTCATTGTAATGCCTACATCAGGCAGCTCTGCTCACGACTCGCACTCTTCTCGGAAGCCAAAGCAAGTTGGGTTTTCAGAGCCTTGCAGATCTGGGTCTCAGGTTTGGGGGATCTCTTATGGATCTGGAAGAGGAGCCGGAAACGAGCGCTGCTCTATCTCTTGCTCTGTCTTCCGGGTTCGGCTCTCCACGGGATTTTAGAGCTCGCATCGCGACTCCTCCTTCCACTATGTTAAGCCAAAAGGGAAAAAAACACACACACAAAAAATAGTAATAATTCTTCTCTGACTCCAAAGAGTCAGAATGGTGTACTAAAAACTGAGACCAGCATATAAAGAGCTGCTTGAAGTGATTACTATGGCTGGATGAGCTTTTTTCTCCCCAGTGAAAGTAAGTCTCTCACACTGCAGAAAACTCCCCTTTCTTCCAGAAGTGCATGACAAAATATCAGGCTTCTGTGGGAAAACCATGCGTAAGCCGTATTTATAACCCCACGATGTTGGATTATTCGGCCATTATGGGGAATGAACGGCATAGCTATTTAGCTATGCTAAGGCTGGAGGAGGCGCTTGCAAGCTACCTTTCTCCATCGACGGCAGATAATTTAGGGGGACTGGCTTTGCCATCCAAGCCATCGTGTAAGGCCACTGTGGCATTGGTGGGCAAGGCCTATGCAGTAGTAGTCTTGCTTGTGGGTCACTGCAGACAATGACAGTGTTACAGGCCTACCAAGCAGACCTGCTGAGTGAGCTCCACATATGGCGGCATTCAACCAGTTCCAAGGGAGTGCAAGGGAGACACAGAAGGCGAGTATGGTAGCCGGCCAATCCCCAATGTTGTTCTCGCCCACATGAAGAGCTTGGGGCTCAGGTTGAACCTCAGAAAAGTATGCTTTCCCCAGTGCAATGGACAACTTTTCTAGGGGTTATAAGGGTTCTACTACGATGAGGGCGTTTCTATCCCCAACCTGCGTAGGGTCAATCCTATGAACACTGAGCAAGATCAAAGCTGGATCTTGGGAGACTTTTGGAACTTATGGGCCTATTGCACAGGAGACCGTTCAGCGGTGGCTGAAAAATTGGGGGTTTCATCCAAGGACGAAACTTCTGAGAGTAATCAGTGTCATACAGCGATGCCTACTTGCTATGAGAATTTGAGTGTCCCTGGTTTCTAGCCTTGGGTCACCCTCTAGGGGTGTCTCCTTAGCGCAAGACGGTAATGACAGACACCTCCCTCACAGGCTGGAGCACGGTCTTAGACAGCTGTCCAGCTCAAGGTGTCTGGAGCGGCCATCATTTGGAGCGGCATATAAATTGTCTAGAAATGTGGGCCATATTACTAGCACTGAAATTCCTTCTTCCTCAATTGAGAGGTCACCATGTTTTTACAGACAACACAGCGGTGGTCTCATATATTGACCACCAGGGAGGATTATGTCTGCGCCCCCTGTTCAGACAGGTGCAACTAATTCTTCTCTGGGCAGAAGGAAAGTTTGTCAGTGAGTGCAATGTACATTCTGGGAATATGGGGGCAGACATCCTGTTGAGGCAGGGGCTGAGGCCCAGGAATTGGTGGCTCCACAAGTGGTGGAGTCCATATGGCGAGGTTTGGCCAAGTGGGACTGCATGTGTTCGCCTCTGAGGAGACAACACATGGCCCGCTGGGGTTCACCCTCACTACTCCCGCACAATTAGGGCTGGACGCCATAGTCCACATGTGGCCGAGGTGACATCTGTACGCTTTTCCCCCAGTCACTCTGCTCCCACAAGTTACAGCAAGAGTTCGCCAAGACAGTCTATGTCTGCTGCTAGTAGCACCTTATTGGCCAGTTCGAATATGGTTCTCAGAAATAATATCCCTGCTAGATGGCACTTCTTGTGAGACTCCCATCCGCAGGGATCCACTGTAGACTCAGTGAACTGTGCAATAGCTACAGTCCTGGAGTTCTTACATGAACGTTTCTCGGGGGGGGGGGTCCTTGTACAGTCAGGGTTTACGTGGCCGCCATTTCGGCCAAGCACACCCCTGTTGATGGAGCCTCTGTGGGGCAACATCCTCTAACTTTGAGGTTTATGCATGGTGTCAGGCAGCTGAGCCCCATCAGCAGGCTGTGCATACCTTCCTGGGACCTTTCTGTGGTCCTTGAAGGTCTGTCAGGTGCCCCATTTGAGCCCTTAGAGTGGATCTACTGTCTCAAGCCGGTGGGCTGATTTATCACCCTCGGCCAGAACTATGGAAACTGTGGGTCTTGCCCCTGAGGGGCACCAGCTCATAGTCTCTGGTCTCACAACTGAGGTTGCAGAGACCATGTTAAACGCTAGAGCACCATCCACAAGGAAATTGTATGCTCTCAAGTGGCGGCTTTTTGTCTTGTGGTGTGAGGAATGTCAGCTAGACCCAGTGAACTGCACAATAGCTACAGTCCTGGAGTTCTTACAAGAAAGTTTCTCAGCAGGGTGGGCTCCTTCTACAATCAGCATTTATGTGGCCACCATTTCAGCCAGCCACGCCCCTGTTGATGGAGCCTCTGTGGGGCAACATCCTCTAACTTCGAGGTTCATACGTGGTTGAGGCCCATCTGCAGGCTGCAAATACCTTCCTGGGACCTTTCTGTGGTCCTGGAAGGTCTGTCAGGGGCCCCATTTGAGCACTTAGAGTCAGCCTCTGAGAAGCTTCTGACTGTAAAGGTAGCTCTTCTGCTGGCCCTGACATCTCTCAAGTGAGTAGGAGATCTACAAGCTCTCTCTGTTGCACCTTCCTGCCTTGATTTTGTCCCTGGATTAGCCAAGACCTTCCTGTATCCTATGCCGGATTATATTCCTAAAGTATCTACATCAGCTGCCCACCCTGTGGTGTTGCAGGCTTTCTGCCCTCCTCCATTCCCTACACCGGAACAAGAGAGAATGCACCTGCTGTGTCTAGTAAGGGCTCTCTGTACTCACGTCCACCGCTCCGGCCAGTGGCGTAAGTCGGAGCAGCTTCTGGTCTGCTTTGGCGGCGACAGTAGAGGTGATGCTGTGTTAAAGCAACACATCTCTAATTGGATAGTGGAAGCAATCTCTATTGCTTATGAGGTGCGCGGTCTTGCTACGCCTCTGGGCATAAGGGCACATTCCACTAGGGCGGTCGCCTCCGTGAAGGCTTTGTCCAAAGTGGTATCCTTACAGGATGTGTGTGCTGCTGCAGGGTGGTCTACGCCACACACATTCATTCGTTATTACAGCCTGGATATTCATTCCACTCCGGGCACAAGTCTCTTGCACTGACCCTCAGGTTTGGGTCTTTTTGAACAGGCCATACCCTCGGTATGACGGAGTGGGTATTCTCGTTCCCATAGTGTTATGCTAAACGCAACATCAAAGTTCCCTTTGAAAGGGAACGTCTGGGTTACGCATGTAACCCTGTTCCCTGAGAAGGGAACGAGACATTGCATAGCTTTGTCATACCAGGGCAGGCCTGTGAATTGCGTCTTTGCTTCAGATAATAGAGGTTGATGGTGCGGTTCACAGGTGCCATATATATATCATGCGATGCGCTTAATTGCCACGTCACCTGATCATGGCAGGCCTATAAATAGGCATGATTTTATACAAGCTTCAGATGCCGGTCGCGCGAGAGGTGCTCCCATAGTGTTATGCTAAACGCAACATCTTGTTCCCTTCTCAGGATACAGGGTTGTATGCGTAACCCAGACGTTTGTACTAAAAAAAAAGGGTGCCTAAAACTTTTGCACAGTACTGTACATTTGGGAGTTTTCAATGCTACGGCTAATTTAGATTATTTTTACTTCTGAATATCATTTGAGGAAGATTTTTGTGATTTTGAAAGAATCATTATAATTTAACCAGTTGTGTAATGATTACTTATAAATGTCTCTGAAATCCACTTGTACTGGTTATTATAGGTAGATTATAGCTACATCATCAGTGTTGGGTAAGTTACTCAAAAAAAGTAATCGACTACAGATTACTAATTACTACTTTAAAATTGTAAACTGATTACATTTCTGATTACTGCATGTAAAAAGTAATCAAAATACTTTACTTCCACGTTACTTTCAAAACCTATCAAAACTACAAAAATACATTACAAAGTGAAACTCATAGTTCTTTCAGTAATTTTAGTGCGTGTCAATGTATGACATGGTCAGAAAAAGTTGGATTTACCATAAAACTTGCCTCTGGTCACTGTTTGTAGGACTACCAGACCGATAAAATATAAAATGCCTACTCAGCATGGCTCAAGGTCCCTTTCCAGAACCTTCACACTAACTGTCCCTCAGTGGTGGAATGAACTTCCAACCTCAATCCGGACCACAGGATCTGTCACTATCTTCAAAAAACAGCTAAAGACCCACCTGTTCCGTGAGCATGTAACTAACCCCCAAAATGCCAACCCCCACATTATCCTAAAAAAACAAACAAACATAAAAACACCTACTGTAGCACTTACACCTCTACTCTGCGCACTTTGCTTTTCTAGAACTCAATTAATGGATCTTGTATGGTAGCACTACTTGTATTGTTCTCCGCTTGATATATCTCTTTGCTTGTATTTCCTCATTTGTAACTCGCTTTGGATAAAAGCGTCTGCTAAATGAATAAATGTAAATGTAAAAACTTTTTTAAACTAGTAACTAGGCTAGTTTGGTGTCGCTAGCCAAGGGGAGGCACAGCTAAGGTTTCATGCTACCACTAGCTGCTACAATGCGATGCAAAGTACATTATGCTTTGTTCATATCATGTTCACATAAACTGGAACTCATATAGACATTTACATCTGCATATATCCATTTTTCATCACACTGACTGTGTGAGCAAGCGTTTGGCAGAATTGAGAGCTGTCAGCCAATAAGACACAAGTATTTCCACGTTTTTTTCCTGTAAACCCTGTCTGATTGGTCTCACCTCCGTTCACTGAAGATATAAAATTACGTGTTTTACTGACGTTCAGTTACGTAGTGACAAACCGCTCCAAGTGGAGAATTATGCGGGGCTAAAGAAAAAATCTTCAGGGTAAAACATGATTTATTTTAAAAATCCATTTTACTTACTATTGTTTTCTTAACAATAAATTTATAACATAATTTTATTGACATCAGTAACTGTAATCAAATTACATAAATTTAAAATGTAAATGTAATACGTAACATTACTCTGTTCATCATCTCTACATGTAACTTTCCTAACCATTGCTATTACACTATCAGTGTATTTTGTTGTCAGTATTATACATTGAGCTGCAGCCTAGCAGTTTTTGTAAGATTATTCTATAAAAAAAGACATTCTCTGTCTCTCTGTCCCTCAATCTCCCCATATGTCATTGTTCCTCTCTCTTTCTTTAGGTCTTCTGGCCCAGCTTCAGATGCCCCAGATGAATGTGGTGGTGATTCAGGGGCAGACGGTAGTACTTCAGGCCTCATACTCAGGAGGTGACCTCAGTTCAGCCACCATCAGCTGGAACTACCTGTCTGATCCCAAAGTGGTGGGTAACTTACGGCTTTTTCAAGGATTCAAGGAAGTTTATTGTCATTCCAAAACATGGGCTACATGAATGGAACGAAACTAGGTACTGAGATCCCGGTAACAACAGCAAAGACTAAAAACGCTCAATATAAAATTAAGTGGTGCAATAACACTAACAAGAAATAGGTACTGTAAATAAACAATAAAACAATACAACTTACAATACAGCAATATAATGTTTTTGATGAGTGTTACTGAACATGAAATGAGTGTTATTACACTCTGATGTATGAGTTTTGACACCAAGTATGATACCAACTAGAGATGCACCTATGTATCGGCCTATAAAGGCTATTTTTCACGCTCTCTGCCATCGGCGGTAGTTTAGGAACATCCGATAATCAGGGCCGATTATATCCTGTCAATCAAAAGAGGGTGGGAAAACACATTGAATTCGTGCTGTGTGTAAAGAATATGTCTCTTGTGTGGAATGATGGCAAAACTGCAGCTTGTAATCTCTGTAAGCTCTGCACTGCAAAAATTTTACACCTGAAGTGAGCAGCAGTGAAGCGGGAGTTTCGGCGTCGAGTCAAATTTTTTTTTTGCTGCGCTGCTCGTGCTACTTGCACCGAATTTAAGCACCAGTACACCGTTGAAAGATTTAAATGGAGTTGACAAAAAATTATATATTGCACAGAAAAATATATTTGTAGTGTATTTCATATCCAGTTAATGTTAATATATAAAAAAGTTTATATTATATTTTACCAATATGATGTCACTGATGAAGTAGAAATGCTTTTGTTTGTGGTGAGTGAATGTGAGACTAACAGGAGTTTTTTTAGAATTCTGTCAACGTTAATATGAATTAATAACATTCAATAAGTTAAGAAATCTTACTTTAATCTTCAGAATTTAGTTAATGTGTAAAAGTTAATTTGAGTAAGGTGTTTTATGTTTGAGACCAGTTACTGTGAAACAACTTGTTGAAATGGAAAAGTTTTTATTTACGTTTCTTTCAGAATTGTGAAATTAGTTATTATTAATTTATAAGAAGGTATAAAAGGCAGAACTATCTGTATCAGTTATCGGTATCAGCCGATATCACTCTGAATAATCGATTAACGTATCAGCTGAGAAATTTAGTATCGGTGCATCTCTAATACCAAGTAATCAGCAGTCTTCAAATCATGGCATTTGGTATACCTTGGGTTGATGTGGAAATGGCACAGACATTATAATAGGAAACAACTGCGTTTTATGAATTGTGTAGGTTTCCTTTTCACTTATTTTATCTTTTTGTTTGCCTGTCTCTCTCTTGTCTCTCTTTCTCACTTACTCTCTCTCTCTCTCTCTGTAGATCATTTCCTATCTAAGAAACCCTGTCGTCAACGAGCAGTATACAAACAGAGTGGGCTTTGTTTATCCAATGCCCAATAACAATCTGTCAATCTACATCAATAACACGGTTGAGTCGGATTCCGGAAAATATATGTGCCAAGTTATACCTGTCGGGACTTCTGGAAGTTTACAGGAGCTGACGCTTAATGTGATGGGTGAGTACAAGGGAAGAGAATCACTTACACTTGTGATCCAGACACATCTTAATATTATGTCCAAAAGGAGCCTAGGTAACACAGAGAAATGAAGATGTCCATACAGTGCAACATACAAACTTACTTTGTATTTACAGTGAACAGTGCTGTTCCTAAATTTGTCTAGAGCTCATGGAGTGTACAGTGTTGTTACTGCAATAACTTGAAGGCACTGTAGATATACAGTATATTCATACTCAATGTATATATATATATATCTTTTTGTTGTTTAGGTAAAGCATTTAAGTTTGTGTCATTCTATGCAGGAATGCTACATAACACAGGTGTGTACAAATCATAAATTAGGTTGCCCACTGGACAAGTGGAAATTCTAATGTGCTACCTGGTCCCATGTTTTGGTTGCCTGGAAACTGGCTAGGCAAAACATGGTAGCTTACATAATATAATAATATATAGCTAGGGCTGCACAATTAATCGAATATCGATCGCGATAACGATTTTGACTGCCCACTATTAAATGAACATGATCGACTGCGATATTGACGTTTAAAGTTCATCCTCCGCTCATAGAAAACTCCGCTGTTTTCTCCACTCATATCAAGCGCTTCCTACACTTACAGCCAGTCACATAGCACGGTGCAGGGCTGACGTCATTTTGTAGTGCCAAAACCCGCATTTTAACGCTCGAGCTGACAGTTTCTCTGTGAGCTCCAGCGCTTGCGCGAGGGGCAATCATGACACTAGCACGATGCTAAATGGCACTACAGAGGTTGTCGGGGACATTAAACCTCATCATGCCGAATGGGAAAAAACTTTGCAGATAAACTCAGGGCTCTACAGTGCGACCATTTCACTCACATTTGCGACTGAAGTACTTTGTGTGACTGTGAGTAAATATTTATTTTCACCAGTGCGAGTGACCTGTTCGGAGTTGTGTAATACAATCGGAATAAAAACTACAGGAAGTCCAAAATGCATCTACATCAGTTACTTTCACACTGCTTTTCATCACTTCAGTCAATTGAACAAGTGTGTAAATACTGCAAAGAAGCCATTATGATGATGAGTAACACTGAACATCATCTGCTTCTCTCAACTTCCCAATCTCACAACCACCATCTTTTATTGATCACGCATTATGTTCCTAAATTCTGTCATAACTGACAAGCTCAAGTTTTGTCATGCCTACTTGTGTGTTATATTGTGGCACATTAATGCTACCATCTCTTAAAAAAATAAAAAAAAAACCACTAAACTTCAACTGTGCTCCTAAATTTTTGTAATCTCCTAAAAGAAATTGTCTTGCGTCTCTCCTCCTGTAAACACTGTTATTGCCTTTTCTGCATACGCCTGAATTGTTTTCATTTAGTTGCATATTGTTGTATTTGATGCATATTTTCATTTGGTTGATGGCATTTTTACTTATCCTATATTTTGGATACAATTTTATTTATATTTTGCTTCTAAGAGATGATGCAATTTAAGGACCAGTCTAATTTGATGCAAAGATTTGTACATTAGCAGGAATGTAGCACAATATGGAGGTGAAAGCAGCGGTCTGTTTAGTTAAACGTGAAAGTACAATAAAAATATGTTGTCCCTATAATCAATGAATAATCATGATAAATAATCAAGATCTCAAAATTGATCAAAATAATTGGGATTATCATTTTGGCCATAATTGTGCAGCCCTGTATATAGCCAGCTAGTTTGCTATTTAACTGCATTAAAGGGGGGTGATTTTTTTTTTTAACTTATCTTCCCTGAGGTGTATTTATAATATTACTAAAGTTTTTTTGCACACACACACAAAAAAAACATACAGAATTGAGTAATTTATGACCTTTTTGCACCCTGTCTCTAACTGAAGCAATCGGTTTTTGTGTCCTTTACCTTTAAGACTTCAATGTAACCACCTACTGCTATGATTGGCTAACATCATTGCCTATGAAATAATTATCAGTGCCCCCTGCCATAACATGCGCATAACTGCTTTCAGCGACTGAGCACCCCCCAGTGGGCGGGGCCAACTGTGTGATGATGTAAAAGTAGGTGTCAATGTCTTGCTGTAGGGGAAGTCATATGCAAATATATTAGACCGTGTGATATCGCAAATCCCGCCATATCCAAACGAACCGTTATTGTAGCTTGGTTAAATAAATGCTCTTTTTGTTCTGAGGAAGAGGTATTAGGCTATGAAATGTGCGGGATGTTTTAATGGTACAACGACCCCTTATATGTCAAAATATCAAGGAAAATTTGATTTTCGTGTGATGACCCGTTTAATATAGACTAGTGGAAATGAACAAATGTATGGTTATCATCTTCTTCTAGCAACGTTTATAAAGTAGTACAACATGCTTACGAGCAAGTCATTGGCCAGCGTTTTGGGTATGAGATGTGGTTCTGTCCTCGCATCACACATAAAAGACATTATTTGAATCTGGCTGCCATCTTTATTTTTTGTCGCTCATGATGTGAATGCAGGTTGTGCTAGCAGAAGAGTTATATGACAGCTTAGTGCTGCACTTTATCTTGCTTGATTTGATCAGTGTTTTCACATTCACCTGCTTGTTCCTGTTATGAAAAGGTTGTCTGTTATCTTTGCATGCTAATTAATATGCCTAGTAAAAATCGTTCCACCATTCTTGTGTCTCTACTGATCTGTGTAATGCAGCAGACAATGAGATTTGAAAGCACGTGCTATAGTTACAGCAACAATGTGTGTTACATCACCTTGAAGCACATAGACATACATACAAAATGAAAGCTTTTTCTTTGCGCAAGTCAGTAATTATTTTTTTAATGATTTGTAAGGTTTTTTTAAGGATTCAGTTTCTTTTTTTCATTTTCTGCTTGTTTACAAATAAAAATGTAATAACCCATACAACAAATCTGCTTGTCTGTGTGCCTGGGCTAGTGATTTATCCACACCTGATAATATATTCTGAACATGATTTAGTGCTCAAATTCTATTTTTATCTTAATGTTATCGTTTGTCTCCCTGTATCTTGCAGTTCCTCCTGCCACGCCCATTTGTAAGCTGCAGGGAAAGCCAGAAGTCAAAGCTAATGTGACACTCACCTGCTTGTCCAGCTCTGGCAAACCTGTACCCATATACAAGTGGTCTAAAACCAGCCCAACCTCTGAGTTCTTCTTCTCTCCCATGCTAAGTAAGTTCCTCATACAGATTGTGAATACTAGTGAACCCGATTGTACTGTAATGCTTATTTTTATCAAATATAATGCACTCGGTTTACCCAGCATACACAAGATGGAATGATCACCCAGATATTGCATGAACTTGTGTTCCCTTTCAGATCAGGTTACTGGCACACTGAAGCTGAATAACCTGAGTAGCAACATGTCAGGGAAGTACGAGTGCACAGCCTCCAACTCCGCAGGGGAGGCCAAGTGTTACATCAACTTGGAGGTCATCACCTGTAAGTCTTACTGTCTATCTGTTTGCATGTTGGATTTTATTTTGTCCTGTATGTTTTACTTTCTCATCAAACCAAACCGTTGTGTCAAAAAAGCGCCAGATACTCACAGACGTTAAATGCCATGGATGGTATTTTGTTCTATTACAAAACATTCAGACCACCTACTGCAATTATTTATAATTGTGCATTTCTGTAGGTACAGTCATGTGAAAAACATTAAGTACACCCCATAGAAATTGTTGGTTTTTTGACATAGTTGGACAAACAAACATTTGATCCTCTTTGAAACAGTGACTATTAATAAATGTGATACACTATCAAATGACAGCTAAAATTGACATTTTGTAATTTTCACAATTTAAATGAACAAAAAAACTGATTAGTCACCTGGAAAAAGTAAGTACACCCCTACATTTATCACACCTTCATATCCATAAAATTAGAATCAGGTGTTGAAGATTGTGTGTCAGTGATTAGAACCTGCTTAGGGAGTGCTGGTGGAATCTGTCCTATTTATACCCCTCCCATATCTAGTGTCTGGTGTTCCCTTTGCTATTGAGGTGTGTGGTGTCATCATGCCAAGATCTAAAGCGTACTGTAAGGCCTTCAGAAAAAAAAGGTTCTGGATGCCTGTGAGTCTGGAAAGGGATTTAAAAAGATCTCCAACTTATTTTAAATCATTCCGCTGTAAATCATCTACAAATGGCGCAGATTTCAAACGACTGGCAATTTGTCCAGGACTGGCCGTCCTAGCAAATTGAGCCTAAGAGTAGATCGTCTGATGCAAAAATAAGTGTTCCAGAACCTCATAATTTCAATACAGGATCTGTTAGTAAGTCTTGCAGCTGTTGGTGTCAAAGTGCATGCTTCTATGATCAGAAAGAGATTGCACAAATTTGACCTACATGGGAGGTGTGCCAGGAAAAGGACTTTGCAAGACTACAGTTTGTCAGTGAGCATATAGGCAATGACCAGGCTTTTTGGAATAATGCACACCGCACAGATGAATCAAAGATAGAGTTGTTTGGCCACAGTAATAGCAGACATGTTTGGCACTGACCAAAGACAGCTTTTCAGGAGAAGCACCTTATACCAACAATGAAGCACGGTGGTGGAAATGTTATGGTTTGGGGTTGCTTCGCTGTCTCAAGGACTGGACAGCTTGCCTTCATTGATTCAACTATGAATTCTGCATCATACCAAAGAGTGCTTGAAGATAATGTGAGGCTATCTCTCTGAAAGTTGTAGTTGAACTGAAAGTGGACCTTTCAACAGGATAATTATCCTAAGCACACTAGCAAATCCACCAGGAATGGCTAAAAAATATTAAATGAAGGGTTACGGAATGGCCTAGTCAACGCCGGCTTTGAATCCCATTGAAATGTTCTGGAGGGATTTGAAACAGGCAGTACATGCAAGAAAACCCTCAAATATCTTGCAACTGAAAGAATATTGCATGGAAGAGTGGTCAAAAATTCCAGCAAGCCTGGTAGACAATTATGCAAAACACCAGTATGTCTTTTAAGACAGTATGCCTTTTAAATTTCCCACTCTTTAAAAATTCCACGCAACTCATTCCACATTCCCATAAACTATTACATATTTGATATATGAATATTTGTAAAAAGAGTAACATGGTAACATAATCAAAAGAGAAAACTAAACACAGTTATGGAAAGACTACAGCAGACACTCAATGCATCATTATTTATGTGAAAACTCATTTACCTTACTGTATCATTGCAGTTCTTTTGTGTTTTTTTTCTTCTACATTTGTACTCACACTTTAAAAAAAATATGTTAAAAAGCTATTTGACAGAAATGCCACTTACATGGTATATGTATTGTTCCTGTTGACTAGCAGCTAATGCTGGGGTGATAGCTGGTGCCACAGTGGGTGCTTTAGTGGGCCTCATCCTCATCATCCTTGTCATCGTTTTCATGTGTACACGGAGAAAGAAGGACACTGAGGAAGATCTGGCCAATGATATTAAGTAAGATTCACTGCTTCTTTATATACTACCTCATATCAATATTTAATCCTATATTTAAATGCAGATCTGTTTTCTGTGGTGTTATTCACAATGTGCATGACAAACAGGTAGCCATAAGTGATTGCTCTCAACTAATGTGATAGCTCTCCACAGTTGTACGAAAATAGTAGCATTTAGCTTTTTAAAGAGCGAATATACTAGATGAATATTAGAGAAAACTGTAAATTAAAGTGTTTTGATAAATTTTTGTCCAAGACTCACCTTCATCCCACGTGGATACAGTAGATTTGTACATAAGAGCTGCTGCTGTATTCATATATACTGTCTTGTGTTCATCCCAGGTCTCATACTGATACTGATATACTCATACTGAACATCGTTTCAACACACTTTTGAAGTACTGTTCGACTTAATATTATATAGTTGTAGAAGAGTAATGATTTATAATAGAGATTGACCAATTGATCGGTTTTGCTAACATATTACTGGAACTACCGGTTATCGGCAGAAATCCACACCAATAGTTTTCCTGGTTGCATCCATTGTGGGAGTGGCTAAGAAGGGTCAGCTTTCATTATACAGTATTAGAGTCTCTAGATGTGAAATAAAAATGATCACTGACAAATTTTGTTGTTATTTGAAGTGTTTCTTCATTCTCATTCATTTTGGATCTCTATTTTTATTAGATATTTGGCGTGTTACTTTTTGGCTCAGTTTGGATGTATATGTTTTATGTAATTTAATATTTATTAATAGTTAATATAGATTAATATTTATATATTTATTTCATTAAGAAGAAGTGCAGTACATTTTCATGGTACACTCAGTACTGTTTATTTTAGTAATAATGTTCAGCAGTATTTTACTTTGACTGTTATGATTTCAATCAGTATCAATTTTAAAAACTGTTGATTGATTAATCGGTTATCGGCACATACTGCCCAGCTTAGTTATAGGGATCGGTAAAAAACCATTATTGGTCGTCCTCTAATTTATAATCCCACTATCTGGTGTCACCCAGAAGAGGATGGGTTCTCTTTTCACTCTGGTTCCTCTCAAGTTTAATTCCTCAAATCGCCTCACTTGCTTGCTTATTAAGGATCTAAATTTGGATTTCTGTAAAGCTGCTTTGAGCCAGTGTCTATACTTAAATACACCATACAAATACACTTGAATTGAATTAAAGTACTGAAAGTGAAGAGCATCCTGCCAGCTTCCTATTATTATTTTTTTAACATAAATTTTGAATTTGTAGTAAATGCTATAGTATCAAAAGCTAATGTTTCAGCTTGTAGTTATCAGTCTCTCTGAATGTGATTCTAAGTAAACTAAAACACTTATTTAACCATGTGTCTTAAACAGGGAGGATGCTCAGGCCCCTAAACGTGTCTCATGGGCGAAGAGCGGCACAGGTTCAGACATCATCTCCAAAAACGGCACGCTGTCATCCGTCCGCTCCAGCCCTCTACCTCAAGACACACACGACCACCACCACCACCACCATTACCCTATCACACAACCCACTTCTGACACAGCCTGCATCATCACAGGCAGCACAAGCTACCGGCCCCAACCTGCAGGCATCTCCAGCACCCCGGAACACACTTTTCCCGGCTACAACACCAATGCCACTGTGCCACGCAATCCCCCAGCACCCTCCAGTTCCAACGGAGGCTCCCTACCTAGGATTGAAGCTCTTCAGCCACCGACCTCACGTTATGTTCCTGCCCCGAGCGGAGTGAACGCCTCCAACCTGTCCCGTATGGGAGGCGTTCCCATTATGGTTCCTGCACAGAATCAAGCTGGTTCTCTTGTCTAGGGCTGAAGTGGTTTAGCTGTTTGGAGCACCCTCACACTGGAACTCACACTGGAATCGACTGAATGTGGAGGTGGTTTTATAAAAGGGAAGAGCTATTAGAGTCTTTTCACTGACTGTCCTGAAAATGTGCAGTGTAATGTAATCTTATTTACAGAATTTACTTTTTTATGTTTCATATATAGACATAAAACCATTGTTTTAATTACATCAGTTCAATTATGTAATATATTCACTATCGTTTTTACAATGTATTTCAAGAAAGTTACAGAAAGTCTGCTCTTGCTTTTAAGTGAATGACACATACATTACTCCTGACTGTTAGCTAGAATTACTTTTTTTTCATTTATGTCTTAAATATGTTAACACATCTTGATAGGATTTTAGGCCTAGTACACATTATTTACATTTTTTTTTTATATGTAAAATCTTTTTATATTAACCTTATTCCTTACTTGTACATAACCATCAGCAAAAGCAGAGGAAAATATATGCACTGAACTGGCTGTTTTTGGATTAAGTGCAGAGAAATGTGTCTCTAAGTGTTTTGAGGCTATATATATATATATATATATATATATATATATATATACATATATATATATATATATATATATATATATATATATATATATATATATATATATATATATAGATATATATAGGAATAAGAACATCCCAAGTTTGTTTTTAGAAATGTAGCTGTCATAGTGTTTTTTAATATGGACTGTTGAATTTTGTATATACAAATATTAATATAGTTATTATTTTGCTCTATTGTCAAGCAGATAGTAGTAATGATGTCCAATATGCAGATAATGGATTAGAAACAGTTTTCTATCAGAAGCATCAAATATTTATTTCTTTTTAACTTTTAATTCATTCAAAATACTGAACTGTATATTAAACCAGTAAAATGGTGGATTAGTTATTTTGGGGAATAATTATAATTTGGGCAGGCCAGGTGCAGTTGGTCCATAGTTAAGACAGGTTTTGTCCCAGGCTTTTGCATTGTAGACTCATATGCCACAAAACACGGCAGGTGAAGTTTGGAAAAAGACCAAACGCAGATTTCTATTATTGGCTGAAAGGAGTGGAACCTGTTTGCGGTAGAACCTGCTTTTATAGCCCATCAGCCCCAAGGTTCAGCATGTTGCGTGTTCTAAGATGCTTTTCTGCTCACCATAGTTGTAAAGAGTGGTTATTCGAGTTATCATAGTCTTCCTATCAACTCAAACCATTCCGGCTATTCTCCTCTGACCTCTCATCAGCAAGGCATTTCTGTCCACAGAACTGCTGCTCAATAGATGTATTTGGTTTTTCAAGCCATTCTGGCTTGAAGGCTAACAAGTTCTTCCTCTGAGAAACATGAAGCCAGCCAACTACATCTTTTTTGAACTGCTGCTTGTGTTGTGTCACAGCATGACACAGCATAACACCCTCAGTGGAAAGCGCTATCTGCCCACCTCAACAAAGATGAGGTCATGGATGCCCACAATTGGCTAGTGTCACTGTGATTGACAGGGGAGAAAGAGTATAATATCCCTCCCACACAGATTTTGCTTCCTGCCAGCTGTGACATCATCAAGATTCGAACTCACAATGATAGAGTGAACACGTTTCTGATGTGCCACCCAGAAGGACTATCATGCATGATCGGCTATTTGGATAACAGTACGCATGGGCAGGTGTGGTCTTCCTATTACACTGGCTGGTGAGTGTACTGTATATAGCTGGCACTTTAATTAAAATAATCAGTTACCATTCATGGTTTAGCACACAAATATTATGTTGCTTGTGACCCTTTTTCTACATCATAATTTGGAAATATCAAAGAGAGAAAAAAAACTGTACAGTGTGTTCTGACTGTACAGTTATCAGAAATCACACTACTAGTCCTTTCGGATATTTAGTATAGTATGTTTTTGTTCAAAATCAACCCAAACTAATAGATAGTTACAGTTAAAGTAATATACCCATTACATATTTTTGTACACAATGTTTATTTTAGCACTGATAACAAAAACAAACTATGTCAATGAATCATCAGCGATGTTAGAATAATCTAACTTCCCACTGGAGAGAGATGCAGGTCTTTATATCCGTATACATGCCAAAATAGTGTGGTCCTTTTACCATTTTCCTAATGCAATCTTTACAGAACATTGTATTACTAACAATTATGTCATTTGCTGTAAGTGAACTAAAGTGTTTTTAAACGTGCAATTATACTGTAATGATCTAATTATATTACAGTGTTTTAAACCACTTGTACTTTATTATATTTTTGCCTGCAGTATGTTTTTGTATTTTTTAAAGGATGATCTAACAAGCACTTGTGTGAGTGTATTAAGTTTGTATATTGCTAGTCGTATAGTGTTTCATGTGCATAGCACAAAGTGAATATATAGACTTTTAATAAGGTTCTCTGTCTTCTAGATCATCTCAAACTATTATATATATGGGACATCTTCTGTACATGGAAATGAAAATCATTTGTATTTACATTTTTAATTAAATGAAAACAGACTCGGAGATTTTTTTTTCATAAACTCAGAGGAAATGCTAATTATTTATCTAAATAAAAGTTTCCGTTTGTTATAATAACAAGAACAGGCATTCAGTTAAAGCAGCAAAGAGAAAGAATGAAGAATGGAAGTGGAAAAAAAACACAAACTAGTTTTTTTTTTTTTTACAGGGTTTGACATTTATTTGGACTTTGACTCAGCCATACTTTTCTTTCCTCCATGCCCCGTAATAAACAAGAAATATATACATTAAAGATATGCTCATATCATGGCATAGATGACACTAAATTACACTAACTCAGGGTGAAAACTGTACTCTCTGGTGATAATGATTCACATGATTAGTGATTAAAAAACAAACAAACATATTCTTCAAATAAAAATAACAATAAAATAAGTGGCCTCTGGTTATCAGTGGGTGTTTTTTCTATAAATTAGCATTAATATGAACATTAAAACATGCTATATACTAAGATGAAGCCACAATACAGAAACAGCAAAAAGCAGAAGGTGATAGATGGTCAGACTAGTCAATAATGTGCTCAAACGTCCCTCGATGCACCTGCAAACACCTCCGAACAGACAAGAAGAAACATAGTGCCCTCATGTAGGCTTATCTTTTTTAAAAAAAAAAAAGAGAGAGGAATAGAGAATACCTGATCAATGATGGAAACGGATTCTTATTCGTCTGTTTCCTCCTAACATGCTCCATATGGCTTTTTGCCCATTGTATAAGTATACAAAAAAATAGGAAAGCACCAGGCTCTGCTGTACTGGCCTTGTGGATATGTGCACACGCAGGAAGGACAGTGAGATGAGCTGGATTAAGCTAAGCAAAAGGGTGGATGGTTAGATTTTAAGGGTCCCTTGTTGATGAAAGGGTTAAGGAGCTCATGCAGCTGGGACTGAAGCACAGAGAGAGCGAGAGTGAGAGTGAGGCAGACCCCAGCCTTCCTCACAGCCCCAAAGACAGGACAGACCATATAGCTGCTTACGTGGGACACAGAACTGAGAGGGGGAAGAAAACAGAAATCAGAGTCTGTTAGTATATAGGTACAGCAAAAGTGATGCATTTGAACATTGTTTGAGCTCAAATGAATCAGGAGCTCAAATGAATTGAATGATGTTCACCTTTTAGTATGTAGTCAGTTAGCAAGGTGGGGACTTTCTCACTGTCCTCCTTCATGGCATAAAGGACTGAGGGAACGGAAGAAGAGAAGGACGGCAATGGCAGTGGTTACATGCATGACAAATAAACCTTGTATGCTACCTTGTATTTACCTTCTACATTGTATATATTTGTCTCTAATCAAGTTATAATTAAAGGATAAATTCACCCTGAACAACTTGCATATTTATCTTTATAATTAACGTGATCTTTAACACCATCAAAGATTTACTTTGTAATGAAATTGTCAGTTTCGCTTTGATTAATTCTTTCCTACATTACCCACAATGCTTACCCCAAATCTGATTATCTGCTGAGAGTTGTGCCAATGAACTTTTAAGTGCTTTTGGTCCTTTAGTCTGTCCAGCTCCCTCACCTACTCATCAGTACATTCCGCTCACACAGATCAGCTTACAACTTGAAAGCATCAAATTTATTGATAAAATCACCATCAACATCACTGTGCTTATCATCTCATAGATCGCTAATTAGCTGAGCCAACTCTCTAGTATAACTGTGTTCTATAAATGCATTACATTCAGGAACTATGAGTTTCATTTTTAGTTCCACTACATATACGCTAGATTTCTCTTTTACAAGACATTGAACGTACAAAAAAAATATTGTTTAATGGTTATAAGCTCTTTAATTCTCAGGAGGTAACAGCAAAACCGCACACAACCGCTAACTACTCATGATAAGAACGAAAATACACCATGAACCGACAAAGTTGCTCCAGAGCCACTGATATTTCAACCTAAAGATATCTAACAATCTAAAGTGTTTCAGGGTGGAGGTTTCCTTTAAATGAGCAGTTTTATTAAAAGCACTTAAAATGATATGTACCTACACACTGTTCAAGACCACTTACTTTTTGTCAGCATTTGAAGTTCCTCAACAGATGGAGCAGCTCCTTTCTTCTCATATGGGATCACTGTGTTTAGATACTGCATAAAGCAGATAAATACAAAGTCTACACTGAAAGAAACATAGCTAACACGTTCTTATATCCACAGAATAATGTGGATTATATCATGTTTGCAATGCACCCTCCATTACATTACCATTACTGTAATGCTTCCTCACCTGTCTGTCCATCCCTGAGTTTCCAAAAGTCTGTCTGATCCCCGTCTGCAGGATGTTAGACAGGCCCTCCATACTGAAACGCTGCAAATATTCAGACAGGAAATAATTCACACTGATATGGTTTATATACAATGCTTTAGATCACTTGTTTGTCACCCGAACCCATTCAACCTAAAATATTGGTCTTAAATGTCAACTAAGGCTTTAAGTACATTAACATTAAGTGAAACTATTGTGTTAACTATCCCCAGTTGGGGAAACCCTGCTTTAGATTACATCAGACTGTAATATATATATTAAAAAAAAAAACCCAACTAGTTTTCTGTCAAACTGATTTCATGCAACATTCATAAATATTGAAATGACCAAAAGTAACTTTATTGGATTGCATATAAATGAAGTTATAAGCAAAAATACCAAAATAACACTGCAAAAAAAGGAATTTCAAGAAAGTAAAAAAAAACTTTGTTTCTGGTGTAAAAAGACAAATAGTCTTTTTCAATATTGTTTTGCATTAATAAAAGAAATCTAATTTTAAGAAAATATAACTAAATATAAAATATAAAAAATACAACTAACTTTGCTTTAATAAGCTATTGCAGCTGATATTGCACTAGATTTAACCAGTAACAAGCTACAGCAAGGTGTGCATGATATCCCAGCAGAGGAGCAAGATTGTTTTCCTTGGTTTAAGAGTAAGAGCACTTGCATAATTCCAATTTTTCAAATGTGGCAGCTATGTTGTGCTATGTTATGTTAGAACGCAATACAATGGGAAGCAATGCGGAAGCGCTGCACTGTTTACAGCAGAGGAAGAGGGACGCCGTACACAAACTGAGTTACATATAACAATCTTTGTAACAAAGTTGTTTGCAGATTCCGATAGAGGAGGACTTGGAATTTTTCCCCCGCTCTCTCGACATGCATGTGGTTCTCTTGTGAACGTGTATCGGAGATCTATACAAAAGTGAAGATATTTTGTGAATAAAGACTTTTAGTGAATAAAGACTTTTTGCGTACACAAAGCATTTGTATTGCTTCATAAAACTGGGATTAAACCACTGGAGTCACATGGATTACATTTATGATGCCTTTATGAACTTTTTGGAGCTTTAAAGTTTTGGTTACTAGACTGTAAATGGAGGGAGAAAAATCTCCCAGGTTTCATTAAAAATGTCTTTGTTTGTGTTCCGAAGATGAACGAAAGTCTTATGGGTTTGGAACCACATGACGGTGAGAAATTGATGACAGAATTTACATTTTTGGCTGAACTATCCCTTTAAAGGTTATATTCTTAAAGTCAGCTCAATCAAGAGACCAAAATACTAATTTTATGTAAGTCCATCTTAAATAACTGCGTTTTCATTGCTTATAATAAGCACAACTTGCTTAAATGTTGGCATTTTGTCTAGTTTTAAGGCCCATAATAGTCTTTCAGTGGATAGAATTTTATGCTAGTTTTAAAAATTCTAGCCAAGCAGAATTGGCTTACCCCATTGGCAGATATTTTTTGCTTGATACAAGACAATTTGATTATATTTGGCTTCTTTCTAGTAGGGCTGTTTTTGCAGTGAACACTGATAGCAATGTGAACTTCTATGACTAAAGCATGCAATGCTTTATGAAGTGTGAGACACAACCATAACTAGAACATGTTAGGAATCTGTTTACAGTAACAGTGCAGACAGTGTGAGCTGAACCTACACATGATGAGGCTGAAACGTCTGTGTAAGCTTCCTTTACTCTTCCTGTAAGTGCTACTTGCAGTTTAAGTTAATGGATGTGTGGAGGTCCATTAACCAGAGATATACAGACAATGTACTATGACTTCAAAAAGCACCTCAGCTCTTGCACTCAATTTCTCTCACACACATACAAACAATACAATCGATTTAGTGTATACGATTCACCTGCTGTGTGGCGGCTGAGCATGTAACTTGTATTTTAATATAAATATTTAATACTATATTTATAACTATTTAATAACTGTTCTCCATCTCTCTCTCCCTATCTCGTCCTCCGTCACAGACACACCTTCATTGGCATGCCGGTCTTCTCGGAGCGGCCGGACCCCTGCAGGCTCATGGCCTTGTCCCTGCGCCGGCGCTTGCTGAGGTCCCGCTGCTCCTTCTGCCGGTTTTGCACCTCCATGAGAGCCGTGATGAATGTATTCTTCACCTCCTTCTCAAACTCGAGCTCGTCTCTCCGTGCTAATTGAGCCACCAGTTCCTCTGAGTACTCCCTCACTGCCATTTCCACACGGCCCAGCAGCTCCAGCAGATCCGAGCTCGGCATCAGTCTTAATCCTAAGAACAAGAAGGTGCAACACAAGATTTAGGTTAGGCATTAATGCATGTTATCAGTTCTGGAGAATTGGATATTTGTAGTTCTTCATGTCACCACAAGAGGGCAGTATTTCTTATGCAGGGCAGAGCTGATGTTGATGTCTGCTTTCAGTCAACAAGATTTGTTAGTGTGATTGAATTAGGTTTACAAAAAGCCCTGAAGATGTTTTCAGCTAATGGAATAGACTCTATGTATTAGACTGATCTTTTGTTACACACTGACAAAGGCATAGATACTGTTTTGCTTGTATTGTAATTTAGATTTGAAAAATAGTTTATCACAACATTATCTTTTGTCTATTTGGTCCACATTGGTCTTATTTGATTTATATGTTGCTGACACAACATACTTATAGATACTTAGTGATTACTATGCTTATGCTAATACTGGACTGTTGCTACACGCATCTGCATATTTGGTCTGATAAATCCAGCTTTGTTAGAAACTAGCAACATACAGTAAGCACATTAGCTACCTGTAACTGTGGTGAAAATAGCTCATGTGTTGAGTTAAAAGACAAGAAGATATGATTGTGCACAGCCATTATGTCAGAGATGAAGTGTGACCTTCGTAGGAGCAGTTGTTGTTGTTGGCAGCCTGAG
Organism: Ictalurus furcatus; assembly: GCF_023375685.1. NCBI lineage: Eukaryota > Metazoa > Chordata > Actinopteri > Siluriformes > Ictaluridae > Ictalurus > Ictalurus furcatus. The sequence goes on along the minus strand of NC_071270.1, from coordinate 13,500,651 downwards.
ACAGCATGCGGATCTCCTCCAGGAGAGAGGGATTAGTCTTAGGGGAGGAGATTCCGCTTTCTTCCTCCTCCTCTTCCTCAGTCTCGCCCGGGTCAGGAGAGTTCTCCATCATCTCAACAATCTCCTCTATCACCTAATAAAAGTGTTCAGATTAAAGAAAAACAAACAAACATGTAAACTCTGTTATACCGACACATGCAAACATTCAGTGTGATTAAGTAGGGAATAAAACACAAGGGGGTTTTCTGTTATTGGAAAACAATTAACAAAAAGGCGGTGTGATACGGCCAGACACAAATCAGCTGCCAACCTGGAGTTATTATTTTTAAGAATATTTTATTCCTCTTATACCACTGCAATTTGCCAACAATTACCAATCATTATTTGTGAATGAATGACACATCATACTTTTTAACCATTTATAGTTACATACAACAGTCCGTACAGGATTGTGAGAAGTTTTTTTGTGATCGTTGCGGTCAAAAATGCTTAATTTTCTGCAGCTTTTTTCAAACATTTCGATGCAATTTGCAGTTTTTTGTGTTTTTTTTTGTTGAGAAAACTACTTGAATTGGCGAAACTGCAATTGCACTAAATAGTTTTGCATGTTGTTTCGCAGTAACATTTGCTGGTAAATTTTAGCTGTACTCGTGTTTGACACACGTGAATTGACAATGTGCGTTGTGATGACTTCACATGATGTGTCTTGGACCAAATCTGTGGTAATTTTGAAAAATTGCAAGCTCATCTGACTCTTGTGGAGTTTGCTTGATTCTGCGTTAATTTCTGTGATCACAAAATCGCAAAATCCTGCAGGGACTGATTTAATATGAGAAAAGTTAGGTCCGGTTATTGCTCACATTAAAATACGTTATAACTATTTAGCTACACTATAAACAGTCATTTTCTCATTGTTCTCTCTTGAAGCTTGTCATGTTTCCGAGAAATCGGAAAGTACAAAGTCCTCTGTCCTGAGGACTCCCCTGTGGGAGTCTATCGAAAAACCTATCGATTGTTACAAATCACTGACACATGAGACTCCTTCCATATATGTTAAATAAATGTCTCCTTACAGCAAACTTCACCAGATCAACAATGAGATATTTGTCTTTGTTAAAGGAGAACAAGTTTATTATGAGCCTTAGATTATGCAGATCATTCCGTGTTAATACTATAAGTACTTACTATGGAAACAATAATGTATTTGAATAATCATATTAATATTAACCTGAAATTTGAATTATAAATGTTGTTATAGCAAATTAATGAACATCTTCTGACTGAACAGATTTGAGAATTCAATAGCACTGTGGTATAAAAACAATCAGAACAACTGTACAAATTCTAAAATGATCATTAGGATGCATATAATATTAGTTAGCTTAACAAAAGCCATAGACACAATGGCAACACATTTGTAACTAAATATAGCCATGATGTGTTAAAACAACTCCTTTATTTAAGATTAATTTCCTGTACTTAACTGTTATCACTCCTTCACAATTTCCACAGTAAGCTGCTTTTCCAGAATGACTGCTAAAATTTACTCAGCTAGGAGAAATAACTTGTGTACATCAGAATAATGCACACAGTTAAGACTAAAGTGCTGTTGTTAATCTTAACCACCTTCATTAGTGATACAATTCTGATATAAAGTTGCTGCTCTATCAATTGGAAATACACTGCCATCCTAAATCAAGCTGGTGGCTTTCCATCATAAATCCATCATCAGGAAGTGTTTAGCGGAGGCCAAGGAGTTGGACGTGTCTCACCTGGTCAGCTGTGATGAGAGGTTCTTCATTCAGACAGTTAGCATTTTCATTCTTCTCATTCATCTCCTCCTCCTCTTTTTCGTGTATCTATAAAAAGTAGGTTAGAAACATGGTTGTTATGACAACGCTCAGCTCAAGTCTGCTTGTATTAACGTCATCCTCACACGTGACAAATGGCAGAGTGGAAGGGCAAATGACTCTACATTATTCCATTATTATGTTCGCTAATATGTTGAGTGCTGCTGAACATTTTTGCTACAGCCTAGCATACATTTGATGAATGGTGTCTAATGGAAGGTCTTTTTCAAATCTGCTGAACTGTTATAAACAGACAGCTTTCTAAGTGCCCAATGTGTGACAGATGCAGTCTAAATTACTATTCATCTATGCTTTTTTCAGCTTTTAATGATTTAATTTTGTCTGGCCATTGTAATATTAAAAAATCAAGCTGTCATTCTGCTGGAAATCATGCTGACACAAAACTCGGAGCACTTAAAGTGATTTTGCTGCTTGTTATTATCTGTCTGAACAGAATAAGTCTGGTGTAGAAGAAGGGACAAGGCTTTGCTTCAATTCGAGAAAGAGAGGGAGAGAGAGAGAGAGAGAGAGAGAGAGAGAGAGAGAGAGAGAAGAAGAAGCTATCTTTTCTTAGAGACATCTTTTGAATACAAATGATGTTAATAATTTTGTATTCAGAGAGATGTTTGAGGATTTTTGAGTAATACCATCAGACAAATACAGTATATAACATTACATGCATTTCCATTTACAGTTAATCTGATACTTTGTTAGAAGAAATGACCAGAGAAATAGCTCACTTACTTCATCATCTGAAAGGTTGCCATTCAGTGTCTCTGAATTCGGGCCATCCCAGCTGGACACAGAGGACGGCAGATAGTTATCAGTCAGAGCGTCCCACACACTACAAACAAAAACACACACAATTATATACACAAGCCCACCTTTAAACACACAATACAGAGACCACATGTATACTATTAGGCCTAGTTTAAGAGAAATAGGGCTTAGAACTTGACCACATCAGATGATTATAAAGATATATTAAATAATAAGAAACAATGCTTTTTGTTAAATTCATCACCTTGATCAACGACATTCACTGAACAGACTGAATGACAAAGTCCATACATATCAATACTGCAGATCAATCAGAGAACAAGACCTCATTCACAATCACATACACTCACATAAAACCCTAACAAAAGGCAACTGGGACATCACAAAAGGGACAAACTGGTACTGATCTACTGTCTGCCCATAGCATCTGAAAGCAGCTGACTAGTCTACAGCCAGACCAAACAAATCTTCACTCTCTGTTTTCAAGCAACTGCACAAAGCTTTGTGCTTGTGTGCCACAAAACCACACTCTGAGTACTAATACTAGGGCATTATTTTAGGAATTTAACATATGGCATTTATGTTTGAAACCATGATGCAGAATATGTAGTGAAGGTTGATGATTAAACTGTGAAGTGTACAAAATCGCACTAACTCCATCCCCTATATTTAGCAGGCACAGCTGGCTTAGCTTCCCGCCAGAAATATATCTAGACTCAATGTCCTAAAGTTATTGGTCATTTGAGAAATTACACCTCAGGATGTTTTGGAGCGATCATCATATAACTTTTTACACGATTCAATTACAGACTCACTATACAATTAAAATTACAATCACAATAATTATGAGTGCTATTAACAGAAGAACCCATTTATATTCATCTTGCCAATTAGCCATGAATGCACCATTACTGGTCTATAAACAAGCACCTTATCTCTAGCTAGATAATTATCCTGAACATTAGGCTAGTTAATGTCACTTCCTTTGATGTTAGTGCCAGATTATTTAGTTGGCTCTTTGTTAGATAATGTTCTAACCCAGTGTACCAGTGGTCATTTTCTTTCCCCTACAGCTTTGCTCGAAAATCTAAAATGCACTGGAAAATTAGAAGCAAATAAGAATGCTGTGATAATACACAAATATATCTCAATGAAAGCAAAAAAACATCTGGGATGCTGTGAGATTCATGCTGTGGGAAGCGCCCTCACGTGTGACCGGTATCTGAAGTGTGTGAAATCACACCTAATTATATGCCTGCCATGATGAGGTGACATGGCATTTTGCATGTCGCATGATTATAAAACGGAGCCTGGAAACCACGTCATCAGTCTCTGTTATCTGAAGTGAAGACATGATTCACAGGCATGCTCCAGTATCACAAAGCTAGGCAACATCTCATAACCTTCTCAGGGAACAGGGTTACATACATAACCCAGACATTCCCTTTCAAAGGGAACACAACGTTGCGTGAGCTTCACTCTGTGGGAACGAGTATACCCAGTCCATCATACTGAGGGTATGGTCTGTTCAAAAAGGTCCGAGCCTGAGGGTCACTGCAAGACACTTCAGCCCGGGATGGAGTCCATGTCCAAACTGTAATACTGAATGAATGTGTGTGGTGCAGACCACCCCACCACAATACACACATCCTGTAAGGGTAACACTTTGGATAAAGCCTTTGAGGAGACAACCCCCCTAGTGGAATGAGCCCTTATTCCCAAAGGCATAGTGAGACTGCATGCCTCATAAGTGATAGAGATTGCTTACACTATCCAATTAGAGATGTGCTGCTTTGACACAGTATCACATCTACTGTCACTGCCAAAGCAGACCAACAACTGCTCTGACTTATGCCACTGGCTGGAGTGGTGTACATAAGTACAGAGATCCCTTACTGGACACAGTAGGTGCAATTTTTCTTGGACCAGAAAGCCTGCAAGCACTACTGGCTGGGCAGCAGACATAGGCAGTTTAGGAATATAATCTGGCCTAGGATATAGAAAGGCCTTGGCTCATCCCATGGCAAAGTCAAGGCAGGAAGGGGCAACAAAGAGAGCTTGTAAATATCCTACTCACTTGAGAGATGTCAGGGCCAATAGAAGAGTTACCTTTAGAGTCAGAAGCTTCTCTGAGGTTGACTCCACTTGCTCAAATGGGGTACCTGACAGACCTTCCAGGACCATAGAAAGGTCCCAGGAAGGTATGCGTGGTATGCAGGTAGGCCTCAGCCATCTGACACCATGTATAAACCTCAATGTTAGAGGATCTTTCCCCACAGAGGCTCCATAAACTGGGGCATGGCTGGCCAAAATGGCGGCCACGTAAACCCTAATTGTAGAGGGAGCCAACCCTGCTGAGAAACAGCCCTGTAAGAACTCAAGGACTTTAGCTATTGCACAGTTTACTTGGTGTAACTAACGTTCCTTACACCACAAAACAAAAAGTTGTGATAAATCAACCCTCTGGCTTGAGACAGTAGATCCCTGTGAATGGGAATCTCCCAGGGAGTGCCGTCTAGCATGGCTATTATCTCCAAGAACCATATTGGAGCTGGCCAATAAGGTGCTACTAGCAGCAGACGTAGACGATCTTGGCGAACTATCGCTAGAATTTGTGGGAGCAGAACAGACGTGACCTCGGCCATGTGCGTACCATGGTATCCAACCCTAATGGTGCGGGAGGATTAAGGGTGAACCATACCAGGCAGTGTGTTGTCTCCTTGGAGGTGAACACATCCACCTTTGCCATATGGACTACACCACTTGTGGATGGTGCCTCCAATCCCCAGGCCTCAGCCCCTTCCTCGATAGGATTTCTGCCACTGGTTGCCCGGAACTTACATTGCACTCAAGGACAAAAACTTTCCCTCTGCCCAGAGAAGAATTAATTGCGCCAGCCTGAACAGGGGGCGCAAACATAACCCTCCCTGGTGGTTGATATATGAGACCACCGCTGTATGGTCTGTCACTAACTAACACAGGGTGTCCTCTCAACTGAGGAAGAAAGAATTTCATTGCTAGGAATACGGCCTGTATTTCTAGGCAATTTATATGCCACTCTAGACGAGGGCCACTCCAGAGACTGTGAACTGATCAGTCATCTAAGACTGCACCCCAGCCCATGAGGGAGGCATCTGTCATTACCATCTTGTGATAAGGAGATGCCCCTAGAGTGTGATATGATGCTAGAAACTATTGACACCTCCAAATTCTCAGAGCACGTAGGCATCATTTTCAGCCACTACTGAAATGGTGCAGAATAGGCCCAAAGCTATGACATTGGCTGCTGCTGCCATAAGCCTCAACAGTCTCTTGTAGAGACAGGAGAAGATGCTTTATCTTGCTCAATGTTGATAGGATTGAGCCTATGCGTGTTGGGGATAGATACGCCCTCATCATAGTAGAATCCCATATAACCCCTAGAAAAGTCGTTCTCTGCACTGGAGAAAGCATGTTTTTTGGGGGGGTTCAACCTGAGCTACAAGCTCCACATATGGGCAAGAACAACATCTCAATGTTGAATCGCCAACTCCCTGGATCATGCTAGAATTAACCAGTCATCCAGGTAGTTTAGTACACGGATTCCCTGCAGTCGCAAGGGAGCCAGAGCAGCATCCATGCACTTTGTGAAGGTGCGAGGGGATAAAGCTAGATGAAAGGGATGAACCTGATATTGGTATGCATTGCCTCCAAATGTGAACCTCTGGAACTTCCTGTGACTGGGCGATATATCTATGTGGAAGTATACATCTTTAAGATCTATCATCAAAAACCTGTCCTCAAACTGAATCTGTGGAACAATAAGTTTGTGTCAACATCTTGAACCTGTATGTCCGAAGAGTGCACTTCAGATGGCTGCATACTCCAATCTTTTTTGGGGACCAGGAAATAATAGCTGTAAAAACCTCCCTCCCTCAGAGAAAGGGGCACATATTCTATGGCCCCTTTATGCAAGAGGGATCTTAATTTCTGTGCTAATGTTGGTCTCTGCTCTGTTCTGACTACTGTGCTGAGCACACCTCTGAATTGGGGGGTTCGAGCTCTGAACTGGTCACAGTAACCCTTTTCTGTGGTGGACAGAACCCATGGAGACACATTTGGCAGTAGTTTCCACACTACCAGATGGTCTTTTAGTGACGTTAACTTTACCACATTCTGATGGAGGGAAAGCATCAGATTTTCATTGCTCTGTGAGAGCTTGCTGACCAGAGAAAACTGAAAACTTGGGATGACATTGGCTAGGGGTTACAGTAATACTGGGGGCTAACTGCCCTAACAACCTCATGTCCCCTGATACCTCCTCCCACAGCCCATCAGGACCACACTTTCTTTGCCTGCTTGGCATTAATGATCATTCTTAGATCAGGCCTACTAGCAGGCTGTGAATGTGGCCGGCAAGTCCCCCTGGTTTTCCACGGGGGAGGCGGGCCTCCACACTCGCATAATGTGCCTCCCTCGCACTCGTGCTGGTGAACTCTGAACTGCTGAACAGGGAAGGAACTGGCTGAATGCTGCTGTTTACTGTTTAGCCTCATGAAACCTGTAGGGGATGGCGTTAACCATGTCACCGAACAGGCCAGAAGGTTCAACAGGGGCATCCAGAAGGGAGACCTTATCCTTATCCCACATTCCTGAGAGGTTAAGCCATAGGTGCCTCTCCGCTGCAACAAATATATCCATTGAATGGCCAATATGACGGGCTGTTTGCTTGGTCGCCTGAAGAGACAAAATGGTGAAGCTCCACCACTGCCTCGGGCCCAATTCTCTCCCCACTTTCAAGCTCATTCTGCATGTCTGCTTGCTAGGCCTGCAACAATGCCATTCTATGCAGTAACCCACAAGCAAGACCCGCTGCCGCATAAGCTTTGCCAACCAACGCTGAGGTGGCCTTACGATTCGATGGCAAAGCCGGCCCCCTTAAATTCCCTGCCATCAATGGAGAGAGGTAGCTTGAAAGCGCCTCCTCCACCTTTGGCATATCCAAATACCCATACTGTTCATAATTTGAACCCATACTGCTCAAAATTTAGCAAATCAGTTTTTCAGTCATGTGCATAGATGTGACTAATTGAATAAAAGTGTGTGTATGTGTGTGGATAGGAGATATAGTAATGGCCCGCTGTGTTCCCACTGAGCACCAACTGACCAGACACGCCCGTAAATGTACATTAGTGGGCTAGTTTGTCCTGACATAAATCGATCCATTAAAATGCTGCTGGAATATTTCCAGTCATCATCTCGGTTGATTTGTTCCCTAAATATATGTCCTTATTTGGTTCATATTAAAGTTTGCATATAACCACAAATGCTGTATATGTAATGTCTTCAAAAAGATGTGTTAAATACTCAAATCTAAACAGCCCATAATCATAAACAAAACAGCTTTGTGCGCACTGTGTTGACTAATATCTTTTGAGTGTTGATGTATTCAAAAGCATGCTACTAATTAACTAAAAAACTTTAATACATAAACATTTAACACATAACTGCTACACAGTGCTACATAAGATTCAAAATTCAGGAGGCTTACTGTACAGTATATAGCAAGTGTTTGAATTAGGATTGCTGATCAAGCATCTAATAAAGGTTTGCAAAATTGATATATGCAAAATAAGACTGTGCACATACTTTCATACAGGCCCATGATATGAACAGAGTGTGTAGTTATGAAGGAAAGAGATTGGGGTGTTTTTGCGTGTAGGTGGGAAGAGGTGAGATGTCTGTTCCAAGGCCTGCCTATATTCATTTCCTCCATCGTGGTCCTGATTCTGCAATTTAGTGACTAGTGAGTAATGTGCGGTTTTAAACACGGCGTTAGTCTAGATGGAGGGCATGTTTCGTGCTGAATTCTGTAAACAGGCACAGATTTGTGTGTGACTGATTCAGGCCAAGAACAGGAGCCACAGGGAAGAACAACACATCACAGCAGGAGCCTCCGACTAAAACCGCTACATGCGGGCCAAAAACTGACTCAGAGCTCAATAAGCCTTCAAACAAGCCTTCTGTGCATAACAACTGCAATTCCCACTGACACGAACATATGGTGGAAGCTCTGAAAAGTCTATAAACTAGGATGAGATTACTGAGGGGTAACAACTAAGAATCAATCACTTGGCTAAATAGAGAAACAAGATGCTGTGTAGTAAGCAACTCTGGTGATACAGTAGTGCTTCGGAAGCATGCTGTACTATGAGAAAATAAGAGTTAATCTATCATTTGATAGATTTTTTTGCTGACAAAGTGTAATTCAGAAAACAGCAATCTTATCAGTTTTCACTGATGCTGTTATTGATAGACTGCATTGATATATATTCAAATTTTCCCTCTGTGAGTTTGGATCGAATAGCACTGGTCATGTACTGCATTTCCATGTTGTTTGACAGATACATTGACATCACATATGAGCTCATACACTGCAAAGAATGACATCTTAGCAAGTGGGATATATAGTCAAATTTATCTAGTATTTCCTGTTATAAGATTACAATAAACCAAATAGAAAATTATTAAACCTATTTCAAGCCATTTATACTCATTTCAAGCTTGAAATAGTCTTGCTCTATTGGCAGACAATTTTGCTCATTTTAAGCATTTATTTCTAGAAAGAAGCAAAATTATCTGCCAATAGAATAAGAAAACTAGCTTGAAATGAGTAAAAAAACAATGTTTAAAAATAGGTTTAAAGATCTTATATTCGGTTTATTGTAATCTTCTAACGAGAAATACTAAATAAATTTGACTATATTCAAGATATTTTCACAAGATCCAGTGCTCTGGAGTATTTATATATATTTTCATACAGTTTGTGAATATTGACAATATTATGTTATTACTATGAGTAAAATCTTATATGAAAAAGTCATGCCATATATAAATCTATATTAGAGAGTGAAAAAACACGCTCACTCTTCATCCTGCAATCGCTCCTCATCCTCCTCTGCATGCGACTGATTGCGTACCGGAGCCAATCCCTCTGTCTTGGTGTTGTAGTTGTGGAAGCACACGTTCAGCTTCTCGTCGAACTCGTTCACCAGGTCCTCCATGGACTTGAAACTCATCATCTCTGAGAAGTTCTCCAATTCGGAGAAGTCCTCCCGGCACAGCGGAGCCAGAGGGATTGTCCCGTAAGGTCGGTGAGGTGCCAGTTCCGGTTCCAGCTCCTCCATCTTGCACGGCCGGAGATCCTCGAACTCCTCATCGAGACAGACAAGCGGAGCCTCCATACTTCTGCCCACACTCACACGGCCACTTAAAGATCGTTTCGATCACAGCCCTGACCAAAACATAGTTCTAATTATTTTTTGTACAAAAAAAAATGTTGTGCTACAGTTCCATTAAGGTTTTAGTTAGGAAGCACTTACAGATGCAGGACAAATTTACCGCTCAAAGGGAAGGCACTTGAAGTGCAAATGTAACACATACTTTATGCACACATTCTAATTGCTTCTATTATCTATAGAGCACAAGAATGAATCTCCAGTATCGATTATATGTTTACAATCCTAAGACTAGGATTTAGATGTGTTTTGAAATGTGGCCCTTTAGGTTTACAGGAAAGCTTTATCAGCTGCTCACACAGCACTAGCAAAACTAAGGAGATAACGTCACACAAAGAAAGCCACATAATTCAACACAGCTCCTGAACTGTTTGCAATTACTGTCACTGTGCCAGTCAAAGCACTTTCTATATCTATACACAAATAGGTATCATATCACATCTAATCTCGTAAATATGTGAACATGTGAAAGTGCATTTTACCATGTTATGTCTTGAAATGTGTACAATATTGTAATCATATGTGGAAAAAGAATTACTAGAAACTCACATTAGAAAAAAGAAACCAAATGTATGAAACTGTGTAAAAATCACATGTGAAAATAAAAACATGTGAAAAAAGTGTGTGTGTGTATGTATGCATGTATGTGTTTTTATATATATAATTCATTCCTTTGTTAAGTCATCTGGACTACAGAGGAAAGTAAGTAATGAACTTAGGGACTCAGGGACACACTCGAGCAGAAAGTGATTATACAGAACTAAAGTGATATTCTTTAAACAAAAGGAGACTCCTCAATCTTACTTATGCACAGTTCTGTTTGATTTTGATAAGCATTATCTGTGCATGTCCTTCCCAAATGTTGGACCTATTTTCATACAGTCTTTACTGAATATTAGTTATGTTTTATCCATTTTAGATTCAGGACTATATTTTGCAAGATAAACTTTGCAAAAGGAAAAGAGCTCCCAGAGCAGCTATTTACTGTATGTCTTATACAGTGTGTCACTGTAGGTTAATCTCTAGGTGTTAAATGATTGTCAAGGAAGTACTAGGTACATTCCAGACAACAGTCTTTTTTTTTTCAACACAGTTTGTTTTCTTGCCCAGTGAGGCAACATGGGGGTGACTTAATACAATATAAAAGCTTGTAAACATTAGATATGATTCTGCAAAAAAATAATATACTATAGTAAGAATATCTTCAATATAGACAAATTCAACTAATATTTCTCTATAGAATATTTTGAAATAAATATAATATTATTAAGCCTATCTTGCCATATTTTTATCAATTTCAAGCTTCAAATTTCCTGATTAAATTGGGAGATAAATTTGCTTAAAGCGAACATTTATTTCTAGAAAAAAGCAAAATGATCTGAAAAATAAAATAAGACAATTTTAAGCAAGAAATTAGTAAATAAGTCTAGAAATATGCATTATACAGTAGTCTTATAGTTTTATATAATGATCTTATGTCAGATATTAGAAAATGTTTTCTTTATTCAAGATATCTTCACTTTCTAAGATATCATTTTTGCAATGAATTAGAACAGGAGTTTGCACCATGTTTTAATATAATTCATAACCACAATATGTTTTGGTTATGAAGATCATATCTCTATATACTGCATGGACAGCAGATGGAACAAAAATACATCTTAATATACCTTGCGTATATCTTTCCTTCCAACCAATTACTCAGCAAAAGGACATCAAAGGATTCATTGTCTTTTACTGGACACGGTTATATTAAAATCAAGGCGTTGACCTTCGTATCTACTCAAGTCTAGACTCCGCTGGGATATGTATCTCTCTATTTCCATGCCTAAAGCCAAAACACAACAATGTCACATTAAAACGAAAGTCAATGATAAGAAGCAGAGGTTGCGGTGACATGGTGATGAGTATAGTAGCTGACCCTGATTCACTCTGCCAGAGAAGTAACAATAATGTGTAGTAATCAACAAAATGTTAAAAACAGAGCAATACAGGAAATGTTATTGAATGGGGGGGGGGGGGGGGGGGGGGGACTACTAACATCTGTGATTTACAAATTAAAAACTGATCTATTTCTAAATTCCTGTTGCAATATAACCAATTATTATTATTGACATAAATATAACTAATTCACTTGTTCATAAATATATTATTACAGTGTTATAAGGTATATTCATTTGTATATACACAGCGTTATCAGATTCTGTATCCTTCCATACACCTGCCTTGTACAGGAAGAACATAATAGGCCACGAGAATCAAGCGGAGAAAAAAAAATGGCGGCACGAGACGGCTGGAAAAAACATGACTGACTAAAACCAAGCCACCATATCAATCAAAACACCATGCTAAAGAGAATGAGCAGAATTACATTAGAACATGCCAGAAAGCATAGCTAAGACATTGTTAATATATGTACACTATGATGAATTTTGTTAGAAATACATAAATGGAAAAATAAATAAATGAATGGAATCTGAAAATGATACAAATGGGAAGCTGGGGAAAATTAGGAGGGTTAAAAACACTGAATGACAGAAAGCATAGATGAAGATCAATGTTACATGTTCCTTAGAGAGGGAGACGGTGGGAAAACAATAGGGACTGGAGAGAGGAGGAGAGAGTATTTACCTGCAGTCAAAGCTCGAGTTGTTTTGTAGCAGGCTGGAGACTGGAGAAAGCCCCTCCTAGTCTGAGCAGGTCAGAACCGCACTAGAATCAGCAAATCCCCTGCATGATGAACAGTGGTCCACACGTTCATTTCTCTGTCTCTCACACAGAGAGAAAGCAACTCTCACAATGGCTGTTCTGTCTCTCTTGATCACGCCACTGTTGTTCAGTGTAAGCTAGCAGAAGCACAGGCGCTCATCCCCTGATCAGTAAGCAGCAGCAGCAATAGCCTTGGTCTCCTCACAGAGCCTGCGCATTGCCATGGCAACCGACATCCCATCATTCCCCCTCCTCCACCCCTCCTCAATCTGCTGCTCTCTTTTCATCCACCTCATTCGCTCACTTTGTCCACGCCTCCACCCTTCCTCCCCCTTTCCGGCTTATCTCTTTCTATCCCAGGCAGAAAGATCTCTATATTCATGAAAGAGGAATGAGGGAAATGAGGGATGGATGCTGCAGGGCTTCATTCACACCTTCCGCTCTTTTGTCACTTGCCATGTGCCAGTGTGATGACAGAACCCTTCTTCTTCTGCTTCTTTGCTATTCTCAGCACCACTTACAGGCTCACATATACACAAAGGCCATATAGACAGGCATTTTCAAAGCAATTGCAAATCAAAATTAATAGACAAAAAAGGATAGACAAAACATGGTAAATATACATTAGCATATTTAAAACTGAGTAGGAAATGTTAACATGAAAAATTTTTATTTTAGGGGGCATTAATACAAAATAATAATAAATCATGTTTATCTTCATTATAGGATCAACAACGCTGGGAATAATGCATGTGATTTTGATTGTTTTATAGAAATATAGAATGTAATAACCTAATAGGTCAAGCAATTTCCATGTTAGCTTACAAGCAAACTATAAATGCAGTCATAAACCTCCATGTGCATAGATGAGTTAGGCAGCTAATATATAGCGACGGGGCATAAAGAGTCTTTCGGCTCATTCAGACATATGAAAACCCATCCTCTCTTCTGCAGTATCACACAGATACTGTACATACCTAGAGTACATGGAAAATTGCAGACATTCTCCAGCCTGAAGAAATACAACCAGCAAAGGCTTGTATAAATAAACTAGCAGAGGTAATACCCCTGTAGGTGCTTTCGGCAATGGACAGGGGTCAGCATGGGCACTATGACCGGTCTGCAGCTACACAGCCCCATACACATTAATCTGTAATGCACTGTGTGTTCTGACACCTTTCTATCATTGCCAGCATTAACTTCTTCAGCAATTTGTCCTACAGTAGCTGTTCTGTGGGATCGGACCATACAGGCTAGCCTTCGCTTCCCACGAACAACACTGAGTTTGGGCGCCCATGACACTGTTGCTGGTTCACTGGTTGTCCTAACTTGGACCACTTTTGGTAGGTACTAACCAGTGCATACTGGGAATACCCCACAAAACCTGGCGTTTTGGAGATGCTCTGACCCAGTGGTCTAGCCATCACAATTTGGTCCTTGTCAAAGTCACTCAGATCCTTACGCTTGCCCATTTTTCCTGCTTCCAACACATCAACTTCGAGAACTAACTGTTCACTTGCTGCCTAATATATCCCACCCCTGGCAGGCACCAATGTATCAACATAACCAATGTTATTTACTTCACCTGTCAGTGGTTTTAATGTTATGGCTGATAAGTGCAGTTTCCATTGTTAAATGTCTTAAAGTGGATTAGTTTGTGAGGAACCAAGCACACCACCACCACCAATGGCTGAAAGAAAAATACACAGAATGGTATGAAGAAGAAAGGCTGTGACTGATTTCTTTCTAACCCAGAATCTAGATTCATGTAATCCTACTGGTCATAGTTATATCATTACACAGAGTGAAACACCACCTAGATCTGATCTCCAAATGGGTTCAAATTTTTCATGTGTATGTTTAGTGATTTTTTTTTTGTTTGTTTGAATGAATGTTACAACTTTTCTGTTTATCCTGTTTGGTATTCGAAGGAAACAATTAAAAGAATCAGCCATTAAGCATGTGTATAAGACCTCATGATATAACAGATTGCTCAACCCTAATAATTTCAGTGTCAAGATATTGACAGATATAGATTTTAGGCTCCTATCTAATATTACCTCCAGCCCTCATTGAATATAACTGTGTAGATATGTGTCTCACTATACGTTTGTGTGTTTGCAGACCACTGACAATCATGCATAAATTCTACAGGGTGTCCCAAAAGTCTCCATACATAGGGGAAATTAAAACTTTTCAGCAATATGTCTTCCAAAATTTTTCATACTTAGTTTATATTATATATATTTCAGACAGCCTTTAAGAATGCCTTTGACCAAAGAAGAACGTATTGAAATCATTCTCATGGCTGGATCGGGAAGTTGTTGCAAGGTTGCAATGGAGTTTAACATGAAACATGGCGAGCACATCACACACAACACTGCTGCCAAAATTATTAACAAATTCAAAAAGACTGGAAGTGGACGTCCATGAACATCCACGAAGGCACAACCAAGGTACTCCCCTATGTATGGAGACTTTTGGGACACCCTTAGATCAAGATCTCATAGAACAGATTGTAAACAGAGTCCTCTCAAATCCTTACCATGACGAGAATGTGATCAGAATCCACAGTGGGTTAATTTATAGCACCAGAGTGAAACTGTTTGCAGACTTTTCCCTCCATAGAGCTGCTCAACTACTGTATGTATTACCTTATTTCCATGCTCTATTTTTCTATCTTGTTTTTGTTAGTATTTTACCTTGACACACAAATATAGTTATGCATGTGTGTTTGTGTGTGAAGAGACAGAGGGGTCTAAATGAAATCTATACAAAATACAAATTCACACAACATGGTCATCTGTTATACAGTTTTATCCTATCACAAGCTACTCTAAATATCATAATTAGAGCATTTGACCGTGACATTGTGGCAAAATTCATGTTAAGAGACTTATGAACTACAAATTAACTAGTATGTTCCAAATCACTTTGACATATGCTTCAACAATGTGAAAATAACTAAATATAGCTGTATGGGTCAAAAGAAATTAGTTCCAAGCACAGGAATCATGATCAACTCACCTACTGATGTGTTTTGGATTATATTAGTTGTTTTTTTGTTTTGTTTTGTTTTTTTAAACAATAAACCAACCACTTTACACACTCACTTCAGTTCTGTTTCCAAATCTATCAAACCAGAAACAGCCATCTTGATAAATAACAATTCCAAAATGCTAAAAGGATACATTTCATGAGGCCAAAATGCATAGAGCAATCTTTCTGTCATGCTGTCGGTTTAAATTTCCAACTTCATTACATACAGAAGCGAGTGGGAGAAATCAGCCAGCCTTCTCAAGTACAAACTGTGACGACCTGATTTTTCCTAAATAGGGACAGAACCCCACCTCCCAACACACACAGGCACACGCACTACAACACAGTCAAAATACAGTCTGAATAACAGAGAGACCACTGTTGCTATAACAACCTGACAGCATTGCTGAGGACTGCACTTGAAGCAGTTTCTTTGGTTAGAATTGAAAGCAGCTCCAATCTACACACTTTATTAGCTTTGCTTAAAGAGAGTGACCTCATCCTTATAGAATTCTTAGCCCATGTAAGCGCTTACTTCTAAGTGATACATGTTATGCTTACAGTATATAGATTCTTTGCTGGTCTTTTCTTGCCCCATGAATATGGACTGGGACTTTCTGTGCTCCTGATTAAATCCAGTCTCAACACTCAACTTGCGTTGTTATTTTTGTACGTTTATATTATTTCATTTTCAAATTCAAACGTGTAGGGAAATGCTTTTTATGATTATCCTTGACATAAAATAGAATTTACATAGACCATAATTTACTTGAATACAGTTAGAAAAAGGAAAAGTATTTTTAAAAGTATAAAAAATATCATGTAAGGATATGAAGATGGGTGGCAGCAACAGTCTGACTATAATTGGGATAAAGTGCACATATGTGCAGTTATTTGTGCAGTATAATGCTGTGCAAAATTAAGCTGAGGTAGTTGTATTGAAATTGCCCACATATATGATAAATATTTAGAAATACAGGGTGATACAGGATAAAGTGGTTAATGAAGATGAATGAATAGACAATGTATTAAGGGAATGTAGGTATTGTGGGTGTTGTGTAAGCATTATGTCTATTTTATAGAATTTCATTTAGTTTATATATTCTGCAATGCATTTATACTACCTTATTTGTATTGTACACAATTCCTTTAAAGCACACAGATTACGGTTTTGAAACATGCCTAATTTTGTTTTAGAGGTCTCCTACAATAGATTTACATGCATCCAAAGTCAAAAACACTTGAATGTGCTCATAATTTAAACTGCAGCATTACCTTTTCCCCCCTAGTGTCACAAACGATAAATGATCCGTTCTAAAGAATTCATTCTAAACTCCTCCTTTCAAAAAGCATACTCTGTTCTGATTGGTCAGATATCCCAGTATGTTGTGATTGATCTACCGCTGTCAGCAAACAGCCTATGAAGACCAGAGGCAGGGCTTTTTGTTACAAACCTACATAGGTTTGTACAGTAAGTACGTTTGGAATTAATAACGACTTCTTTCAGCTGTTCAGAATCGGTTCCTTCTTTTGGGAGTCAATAACCTCATTTGTCATGCACTTTGATTTTTGAAGTTTGCAGACTTTTTACATTCACAAACAGCTACATAACACACTACATGAAAGGTAATATCTGAAAAACCATAATAGGTGCACTTAAAGCTTGAATTAAACTGGCCTCACTGAACAGAGTTGACTGTTAACACATCATACTCTGACTTTCATACTTTTGAAGAAGTTTCAGTGGACAAATCAAACTGTTCCGTGGTATAGAACGCACCAGAAAACTGAATCTTTCATGCAGCATTGCCACAGGTTCAGGTCAGCCTTCCTTTGAGCATTCAGCAACATCCAGCTCTCTCCTGGCTACGATCAATACAAAGAGCAACTGCTGTTCTTGCTACTTCAGCCTTCAGTCTGAAAATCAGAGCTATCAGCAGCACTCACGTTCTGATCAATACTGCTCTCCCACTGCTGAAAGTAAGACAGCATATAGCTACATACCTTTCAAAACATGCTGCTATAGCCATCCAGCATAATGTAATTATAAAAGACAATAACAATGATTATTATTATTATTATGATTAGTAGTAGTAGTAGTAGTAATAATAATAATAATACATTCATTCATTTAATTATCTTCCTGCTCAGTCCATTACAGGGCACCATGCACACACATTCATAGACTCATTCAAATTACACGTAGGGCAATTTAGGGTAAACAACCCACCTACTGGCATGTTTTTGGGAGGTGAGATGAAACTGGAGAACCTGGATTAACTCACGTACATGGTCAAACTCAGGATGAAACTAGGGACTCTGGAGCCATGAGGTGGTAATGCTACCCGCTGCACCAAGACCAGAGGAAAATAAATTATTTTAAATATACTAATAATAAATTATTGTAAATAATAATAAATATCGGGTGTCTTTTCTACGTCTTACTACATTCAATAAGGAGGATCAATGTAAATTATGAAAGTAATCCAGCACCATCCAATGATATTTGTGTACTCAGCTGCATATGGCAAATTATATAAAATTTAAATGATGCATGTTTAATTCATACTCTTTCTTATAAAGCAAGTTTGATTTAGTTTATCCCCATGTGTCAATTAATACACTAATAAACTAACATGCACTTAAGATGGTCATTATTCATGCATTCATAAGATTCACATCATAATTAAGGTTAAATCTTCATTAGTTTGTGATTAGTACATGCCTCATTATTAGTTCATATTTAAGTAAGTATTAATGCATGATTATTCATGTACTGTTAATGTAATGTGTTACCACTACTACAACTCAAATTTCAAAAAAGTTGGGCCGCTATGTAAACTGTAAATAAAAACAGAATGCAATGATTTGCAAATCTCATAAACTCATGTTATTCACAATAGAACATAGGAAACATATCAAATTTGCAAATCATTGCATTCTGTCTTTATTTACATTCTACACAGCGTCCCAACTTTTGTTGGAATTGAGGTTGTACTACTAATATTAATAATAATACACCGTGACTATTTAATGGTACTACTGTACACTTGAGTATCATGATTGTTATGCATGTAAACAAATTACCCCAGACTAATAGACGGTAGTATAAAATTAAGGAAAACACAGACTCCACCAACATCCTGTTCCACACAGGAGTGGTTCTGCCCTCTTGTGATTATCATAACAAACTGCAGTATCATGACCATTCATTCCTGCTTCAGCAAGGCTAAATTAACATTTTACAACTTTCAGAATGATTAAAACGTGAAAAGATATTAAATACATTTTTTGTAAGACTTTTTATGTATTCCATGTATGTTTTGTATTAATGAACATTTCTAAATGACAAATATATATATAAAATGTTCTACAACCACCTTGTACTAATTTTTCCATAAACTCGATGAACATGTCTGTCTGAGGCTCTTGCATCACTGTACAATTTCAGAACATGTGCACAAAATACTTGTGGATATAAGTAATAAAAGGAAAACTGGTGCTCTCGGTATGTGACCAAAAATATGACAAAAATAATTTCAAGCATGTGCAAGTCCACATGCTTGAAAGAGAGACAAGAGTCAGACTGGATAAGGTGGTGTAGATCAGAGGTTGCTTTGATGAGACTCAAAAATAGCAAGGAAAAAGGATGATTAGTTTTTTTTAAACTGTATTAAATTCTCAATCTTTTTGATTAACCAATGCAATTTGTGACGGTCAGTCAATATCTGCACAATTGGCTAACCACAACCCCGAGGGGTGTAAAGATACACAAATCTGATAGTGTACAGTGATGTCACGAGATACATTTTTGATACAGCACAAATAAACATTGCCTGAATATGTGCCTTAGGTTTAAACATTTAAAAAGAACATTAATTGAAGCTTAATCACGACAGCTTTTTTTTGTGATCCATTAAGACTTTTAGCACCATATAAGGAAACAAACTCTGTGCATTAGATTATAACAAAATTAATCATGACTAATTAAACATCAGCTCTCTTGCCAGGATCAGCAAAATTCAAACCAAAAACTATACCTCAAACCACAAAAAATAAATATATAAAAGACCTGACACTAGTCCAAAAGGTTCAAATATTGGACAAGACATGTTTACATCTTACCAGACTTTTCTTTTTCAAATTTGGTTTAAAACTGTGACCCTGGCAACCTGTTAGTGTGATGCTCAAGAAGACATGTCTGACATCATGCAGCTCTCTGTACGGTGTGTGAGAGAGAGAGACAGAGAGAGAAAATGGTGTTTGCACTAGTGTACACCAATAACATATTCAGCTGGTAGTATGGTGAAAATAGTGTGCTTAGGAATGTGTTTTTGAATCCCTATAGCCTCTGCTGATTCGGGATAATGAGGAAGCTAATTTTTCAGAGGAGGAAGTGGGGGCTTGATTAAGTGTAAATGTTTATTACACCTTTTATGATGACTAGCCTATTTTATAATGAGGTTTGTTCAATTTATTGTTTGATACACAGACATAGAGTCAAGAGCTTTATATCGAAAGATATGATACGCTGCATCATTACACCTATATACTAACCCTATATGACTGGCTGATGCATCAAATGACACTGCGCCTGCCTGCATAATCACACACACTGGTTCTCCAGGTGTCCAGGATTCGAGCTGAGAACCACTGGTTTAGAAGAAACATTTCCCAAAAGAAAAAAAAAAAACAATGAAAACTTCAGAGGGCTCTTTAATCAGGTAAATCTGAGTAAAAACACATTTTCATTTACAGAACACGAAATACGAGCAGTGACAGCAGTTTGTGTACTGCATAGTATAAGATCTTTTAAATTCCCTTTGCGCTAATCCTGCGAGTACCTTAAAAGCTTGTCATAAGCGTTTTCTAAAGACGTCCTTTCCAAAACGTATATATACTTTCATATCTGTAAATAAATTTTGTACATACATAAGTTTTAATATATAACTGTGAAATGCTGTTTAATGCACTTTTTTTTATATAATGATAAAGGATTAGGAAGTTAGAACTGCAAGCAAATCAAAAGATATTTTTTCTCCTTTTGTTCTCTGAAAACAATAATAATCATCTGAAGCTGGTCGATGACTGGCACCAAATCACAGCTTCCATGAAACCTTAAGTAAGCATTGCTTTCGATGGCATTTGGGAATGGTTGAAACATTTTTTCCAACAAAACTCTCCGGGACTTTTTACCAATGACACATACATCAATGTCAATGTCCTTTAAGGCAAAAGCACTCTCATACACTTAAACATACACACTCATACACCGCCAATTAGTCTTGTAAATGATCTAATACTCAACACGAAGATCCCTTTTTCCAGAAAACAAGGGAAATGCAAACACTGTATTCAGTGTCACACCTAGGACATACAAGTTATCCCTGCTGTTTCAAAATGCTTGCAAAAGTGTCACATTAAGGAATGATTATAAAAGGTTGAAGATTTTAACAGTTACAGTACTACACTGGAAAGAAGTCCAAACTATTTCGTAACTGCTAATCTACTGTGCACACTAATACTTGAATAACCTTTTTTCTTTAAAAAACAAATAAACAAAATGAAAAAAAAAAGAAAAAAAAAAACGCCCATTAAGTTATACTTGTCAGTCAAATATTTATGTAAGAGTTAGTCAACAGTTACGATTTTGTTAAGCAAAGAAACAACTTATTTCCAGTACTGCAGAAAGTGAAAATCAGTATAATCAAAAATTAGGCACCAAAAAAAAAAAAAAAAAAGACATGATTAGATTAAAGCCTCACAAATTCTGGCATCAGATTTACAGCACGATATGAAACACCGAATGACGACGAGGCATGTCTACAAAACTGGCTCTAATAATGGCGTCTAATAAGAACATCCTCAGTATATCATGAGCGTCTCGGGTGAATTTCAACACTGAACTTGCAACCTCGATGTGTCAGCACTCATGGTATAAAAGTCACTATTAAATTCAGTTTGGTCCTGCTCTTGGCTACATTAACCCTTGTAGGGGCGCATAAATGACGTCTGTCGACTGTTCTATGTAAAACTGACCTCCAAACTGACTTTAACAGCAAACACGTAAGCACTTAACTGAAGCACTGACTTAAAAAAAGACCTAACTGTATAAAAATCTTATGAAAATTAGATGTTAAAAGATATTTGATCTGGGACAGTTGCTAAACACTAGGTATCATGATATGAAAAAAAACAAAAACAAAAAGTAAAATGAAAGAGACTGGAACACAGGATCAAATGAAGTGGAATCAAATTCAAATGAATGAGGAAAAATGTATTGATAATATACTGGCAAATGAGACTGAATAATCATTTCACCTTTTTTCCATTTACATCCCTTCTTAAAATCTTAGAATGCTATTTTCAAGCTTTTTTTTAAATCAAAGAATGTAATGTTTAGGAATGGAAAAGACCATTGTGCCATAGCTGCACCCCCATATGTATACATTCAAAACGGGTGTGTTCGAAAACACACACACACACACACGCACACGCAGACTCAGAAAGCCACAACCCTACAATTGTACACTCGGACGCGAGACTTCTTTTGCAGGTTATCAGTTGTCGTCCTCCTTGGCCTGGGCGATGGCCCTCTCTGCACTAGCGGAGCCCTCAAAGCGCTGCGAGGCGATGGCAGCTTGATGGGACATGCTCTTCCTCACAATGTCTCCCTTCCTCCATAATGTAATCTCCTGCACAACCAAGACACAAGACAAGAACAGTAAATGTCAGTTATATCAATCAGTGAACAGTCAAACCAGGTGCAAAAATGGTAAATTAATACTTAATATTTAAAGAGTTTGGAATCAATCCATCCATTTTCCATACCGCTTATCCTACATAGGATTGCGGGGAGCCTGGAGCCTCGCTCACACATTCACAGACCATGGACAATTTGGAAATGCCAATCAGCCTACAGCGCATGTCTTTGGACTGGGAAGGAAACCAGAGTACCCAGAGGAAAGCCCTGTAGCACGTGGAGAACATGCAAACTCCACGCACACAAGACGGAGGCGGGATTTCGAACCCCCAACCCTGGAGGTGCGAGGCAAACGTTAATTTGGAAATCAACATGTTCATTTCGATTGCTCAATTTACACCACAACTGTTGTCCAATGAAAGACCAACGCAACACATGTTGGATTTTTATAGAACTGCCACGTGAAGTTATTTGCATGAGCACATACTGAGTTATACAATCAAAATTATCATCTCGGCTGCTTCAAAATATCACTATCCCTGCATTTCATACAGGATGATCACAACATGATGGGCAGTGTATGTGTTAGTGGGTCTCGGATACAGGGAGAATGCCTACACTGCATCTCAAACTGTTTACTATGCTGTACATAAGGAATAAAACACTATGGTGAGTGCTGTTATTGGAAAATAATTAACAGCGTAGTGTGATGTGCCCCTACGTGGCCTGAAGTTTATTATTTTACAATAAGAAACCTTCTCAAAGTATTTTATTCCACTTTTAACAACTTTACAGCGACTACTTTTTCTTTGATAAATTAAAGAATGACAATTTTTTTTTTTTTTACCAGTTTATAGTTATATTTACTATTGTACAACATCTGCGAAGCAAGGTAGTTCCTGTTAGTTCCTCTCTCAAAGTTAAGACAAAAAAAATGCAGCTTGTCATGTTACCAATAAATCGCAAAGGGGAATGTTCTTCCATCCTTAGCCTTTTCAGTCATAAAAAAACTTAAAAGTAACAGCTTTATACTGACACTGGTGACTCCTTTCATAAATGTTAAATAAATGTCTCCTCACAGAAAACATAACATGAATCAGTAATCCGTTTTTATATCAAATGTTTTGAAAATCAGTTTACTACTAGATTTGGATTACATGGAATGCCCATCACACAAGTGTATGTCTAAGGTGTTACTACAGAAATGATCAATCATTACAATGAGTGCATTAATATCAATTTTAGCTGCCAAAAGTGTCCAAAATTCTGCATTTAATGTTTAGTGCATTAGAACAAACTAAACACTACAAAACACAAAGCCATTTAAGATGCAGCACTAGATTTGTCTCCAAGATGAGCAGAGGCGAGAGCGTTTCAAATTCAGTATCGGAGAATTTATTTTTGTTTATAAAGTCCAAGTAAGTCTTGGGTTATAAAACAATATTGTGATATTGTGAGAAGTTTAGGCGATCATCAAGCTTAATGTTGAAAGCCGCCTAGAAGCAAAAACTACTGAGCAAAACCTGGACTGAGATTTCAACTCAAACTTTAACAGCATGTACCTGTTGTTTGAAGTAACGTCTCTCCTCTTCATCAATGAGCACCAGATTGAGGTAATAGCGAACAGAGAACTTTTTGTTGATGTCTCTCATTGTGGGAGTCATTTCATAGCCAGCCAAGAAGAGTCGAATTGGGATTGATTCACCTGAACATAAAAAAAAGATTGAAGAGAGAGAAAGAGAAACTGTCAGATACTTTCATAGTGTAAATACTGATGCATTAAATTCCAAAAGTGGTATGTCTTTGCAAATACACTGATGTTAATAAGCCCATCACATTATTTTCATGTTACTAGACAGTGTCACGTTGTATTTTAATTTGTAATTATTTTCTGGAGGTTTAACTGTCCATCATCTCACACCCTGACATATTACTCAATGATTTAAATAAAATTAAGAGTCTAAATTTCATTAAGGGCAAAAGATTACTAGTAACATTAAAATTAACTGCAATACTGGCAACAAATATTTCCAAATTTGAGAAGGATTCAGCTTTGCCCACTGCTCTGTACCTCTGACGGGTGCTCCATCCATGATTTCATACTTTGCAATGGTGTCATTTTCATGGTAAACATTGGGCCCAGTTCCTGTTGTCTCCCTCTTAATGATGTCTATTTCCATATGCTTGATTTTAATCCGCACCAAAAGGAAATAGATTTTCCCAACTATCACGTCCTTGAGATGGTACCTAAAAGACAAGCAGGAATGTGTGCAATGACTCAGAACATGTGTAATTACTTACTGTTCATGGTGAAACATGTATTGGTATTGATATTCATCTGTAATCTGCATATTCTTTTCAGATTCAGAAGCAAACACTCGAGTATATAATCTTACGTTATACCAGGATGTTAAACACGCGGTGTGATAACGGTTCTAATATAACACACCATCAAATTAATTAGGAATCTGTGTTCTAAATTAAAATTGTCTTGTGGACAGTAATTGAATTGACACATTTGAAAAAGAGCTAGTCTCTCTTGCTCCACTAGGGGGCAAAGGAGAGCAATAAACTCGGGGCCATAAATTTATTGTAATGTGTCTGCTTCCAAAATAAATAAATAAATAAAAAATTTTTACAAACAAAAACCCGAAGGGAAAAAAATTAATCTAATCTAGGGATTTCACAGCAGTGAGGGTGAATACTTATGCAATCATAACTGATTTTTTTTTCATAAATAATTTTGCAAACTATTGATTTCAGCCCCAGATACACTTTTCTATTATTATAGGCTATTTTATGAAGATTCATGGATTATGATATAAAACCAATTAAGAATAGTTCAGTTCCAGACTGGATCACTGTAAAATGTGGGAAAGGGGGATGAATACTTATGCAAGGTATTGTATATATTTCGCAGGTTTTTTTTGTATTGAATGCCATGTTTTATTGTGTTCTGTTGATGATGTATGCGCAACATACAATTCAATTGTGCAATCAGAATGTACCTTTCAGACAATTGGAAATAAAATTATCACATTTAAGAAGAGTTGTTGATATGTTACTGGTCAGTAAACTAACCTGGCTCACTTGTGATTGGACTGAGTGGCCCTAAAATTTGACAACCTTGCTTTTTACAATTGTTACAAAATTCATTTTAGTACATGTCCACGATCTGGTACAAGTCAGATGTTGCACATTACAGTAAACCGTCTAGATATTTACTGTTGACTAACATTTTTTGTAGATCTGGGCATCAGTTTAAAGACATTACATATTTTAATTAACACATTAAGTAACCCGACTGTCTATGTCCTTTCCCCTTTAGTACACTGGCTTTCTGGTGAATTTTATTCACATTTGGTCTAAGCAGAAAAGTAGTTTTTGTATCTATTGTAACAAGGGGTCACAAATTGTAAACACTATAGCTAAACTGTAGATGTTGTGATGGTACTGTGGACCCTCTAAATTACAAGCTCACTAACTCTAATTAGAAGAACATTAGAGGAACAGTATATAGGCCTAACAGCTCAACAGTGAGCTTAGCGTTTTGCAGGAGATCATATTACAGAGACGTTGTTTCCCCCAATAAAGTATATAGCTCACTTTTTTTTTGATTCCATGATTAACAAATTTAGAAACTTACTTGGATTTGTTGTACTCAAATTCAATGTGTAGGCAGTCCTCAATCCCCACTTCCATCTTAATAGAGGAGTTCAGCTCTGGATATGTGCTGAGTGTGTGCACAACAATGTCCATCTCTTTGCTGATGTCATTTAGCCTTCTGCTGACAGTCGCTCGTAGAAAATAGCTTTGAAATAAAAAAAACAAACAAACATGTTTTAAAAATTCAGTTGAAGTATATGATTACAATTAGCAGTTAGATAAAATCATAGCTACATCATTACTTAAACTCTATGCCAATGAAATACTTCAACATGACTAATCCTTTTATGAGTCTGGTGTTTATCCATGATGGACACATTCTGTAAATACTATTTCAGGAGCATACCGGAGTTTGACGTTCTGGCCCGTGTAAGATTCATAAGGCTTCTCAACATGTGTGAACTCAAAGTCAAACGTCTGAGACTGGCTCATCTCACCCGGCCGAGCCAGGTCCTTCACCAGCGATACAAACTCATGATGGTTCCCTCTGTCATAGTACAACTCTGAAAACACAAAGTAGGGAGAAAAGGAAAAAGGGATAATGCTTCACTAATAATTAGTGAATAATGCATGTGTTGTCTTTTCAAAACTTGTAAGAGGTACAAGTTTCTCCCAAGTGAATACTGATTAATGCATATATCAGGAGCTAGGCTAAGGCTAACTCTACCACGTAACTGGACGATTTAAGAGAAACTCTTAAGAATTGGTTGTTATTAAAATTAAAACTCCTAATTCTTTTTTAAGTGTAATTAGCACTGAAAACAGGTTGTAAGCCTGCGACAGTTAGAAGTACTCCAGAAGTCCCAAAATCACAAACAACCCTAAATGC
This sequence comes from Ictalurus furcatus, assembly GCF_023375685.1. NCBI lineage: Eukaryota > Metazoa > Chordata > Actinopteri > Siluriformes > Ictaluridae > Ictalurus > Ictalurus furcatus. Next base: position 13,473,798 of record NC_071270.1, on the reverse strand, counting down.
AATTTAACAAAATAGTGTGTATAGGATATTTGTGTTTGATATACAGTGCATCCAGAAAGTATTCACAGCGCTTCACTTTTTCCACATTTTGTTATGTTACAGCCTTATTCCAAAATGGATTAAATTCATTATTTTCCTCAAAATTCTACAAACAATAAGCCATAATTACAATGTGAAAAAAGTTTGTTTGAAATCTTTGCAAATTTATTAAAAATAAAAAAAGCACATGTACATAAGTATTCACAGCCTTTGCTCAATACTTTGTTGAAGCACCTTTGGCACCAATTACAGCCTCAAGTCTTTTTGAGTATGATGCTACAAGCCTGGCACACCTATTTTTGGGCAGTTTCTCCCATTCTTCTTTGCAGGACCTCTCAAGATCCATCAGGTTGGATGGGGAGCGTCGATGCTCAGCCATATTCAGATCTCTCCACAGATGTTCAATCGGGTTCAAGTCTGGGCTCCGGCTGGGCCACTCAAGGACATTCACAGAGTTGTCCTGTAGTCACTCCTTTGTTATCTTGGCTGTGTGCTTAGGGTTGTTGTCCTGTTGGAAGGTGAACCTTTGCCCCAGTCTGAGGTCCAGAGCACTCTGGAGCAGGTTTTCATCAAGGATGTCTCTGTACATTGCTGCAGTCATCTTTCCCTTGATCCTGACTAGTCTCCCAGTTTCTGCCGCTGAAAAAACATTCCCACAGCATGATGCTGCCACCATCATGTTTCACTGTAGGGATGGTATTGGCCAGGTGATGAGTGGTGCCTGGTTTTCTCCAGACATGACGCTTGACATTCAGGCCAAAGAGTTCAATCTTTGTTTCATCAGACCAGAGAATTTTGTTTCTTATGGTCTGGGAGTCCTTCGGGTGCCTTTTGGCAAACTCCAGGCAGGCTGTGGCTTCCGTCTGGCCACTCTACCATACAAGCCTGATTGATGGAGTGCTGCCGAGATGGTTGTTCTTCTTGAAGGTTTTCCTCTCTCCAGAGACACACGCTGGAGCTCTGTCAGAGTGACCATCAGGTTTTTGGTCACCTCCCTGACTAAGGCCCTTCTCCCCCAATCGCTCAGTTTGGCCGGGCGGCCAGCTCTAGGAAGAGTCCTGGTGGTTCCAAACTTCTTCCATTTACAGATGATGGAGGCCACTGTGCTCATTGGGACCTTCAATGCTGCAGAAATGTTTCTGTACCCTTCCCCAGATCTGTGCCTTGATACCATCCTGTCTCGGCGGTCTACAGACAATTCCTTGGATTTCATGGCTTGGTTTGGTTTGTGCTCTGACATGTATTGTTAACTGTGGGACCTTATATAGACAGGTGTGTTCCTTTCCAAATCATGTCCAGTCAACTGAATTTACCACAGGTGGACTCCAATCAAGTTGTAGAAACATCTCAAGGATGATGAGTGGAAACAGGATGCACCTGAGCTCAATTTTGAGTGTAATGGCAAAGGCTGTGAATACATATGTACATGTCCTTTTTTTGTTTTTATTTTTAATAAATTTGCAAAGATTTCCAACAAACTTCTTTCACGTTGTCATTATGGGGTATTGCTTGTAGAATTTTGAGGAAAATAATGAATTTAATCCATTTTGGAATAAGGCTGTAACATAACAAAATGTGGAAAAAGTGAAGCGCTGTGAATACTTTCCGGATGCACTGTATTTAATGGCAACAAGCTTTAAAAAAGTATTGTGTCTGATATAGGAATATGTCAGTGGAGTCAAAAGGGCAGTCACCTCTATTAAGTAATGCAGAACTGCCAGAGCTCAAACTTTACACAACCTTCCACTACTTAAGCAACATGAAAATAGTGCTACAAAGATAAACTGCAAATATGAAATTTGTTTGAATTGTACTTATTTATAACATGTATTGGGATTTGGTTTAGGAAAATCACACAGACACTTATTGCGTCAGCCAATAAATGTAAATATTCATTCATTAAACATGCCATTGTCTTTAGAAATGGGGTTGACCCCACCCTTGCTCTTAAAAGTTCCTCTTTTTCAACTTTTACTGCCACTTTAATGCCTCTTAGTGGTAAGTTAGACACAAAGGCTGCAAATCTTTCCAAAGACACACAAACTCATTAGCCACTTTATCAGTACACTTCACTTAGACTTTCTAGGTATACAATAGAGATCGACCGATTGATCAATTTTGTCGATTAATCGGCACAGATAACCAACTGTTGAAACTATGGGTTATCAGCAAATATCCACACCGATAGTTTTTCCCTGGTTTCATCCTTTGCGGAGCGGCTGAGAGGAGTCCCCTGTCTTACAAAGTACAAGAGCGGCCTCTAGAGGAGAAATAAAAATTATCATTGACAAATTTTGAAGTATTTTTGGTCCACTTTGGATGTCTCTTTATTTATTTGGAGTGTTACTTTTGGGTTCAGTTTGGATCAATCAATTTCAATCGGTTGATTAATTGGTTATCGGCAAATATTGCCCATCTTAGTTATTGGTATCGGTAAAATCCACTATCAGTATACAGTGCTCTCCACTAATATTAGCACCCTTGGTAAACATGAGCAAAGAAGGCTGTGTTCACGAAAACACTCTGCTCTCATGGATATCAAACAAATGCAAACGAGACATATTTAGCCAAAAAGAAATCTTTGTTAAATATGTGTGGCACAATTATTGGCACCCTTTTAGTCAATACTTTGTGCTACCTCCCTTTGCCAAGATAACAGCTCTGAGACTTCTCCTATAATGCCTGATGAGGTTGGAGAATACATGGCAAGGGATCTGAGACCATTCCTCCATACAGAATCTCTCCAGATCCTTCAAATTTCGAGGTCCTTGCTGGTGGACTCTCCTCTTCAGTTCACCCCACAGGTTTTCTATGGGTTTCAAGTCAGGGGATTGGGATGCCTATGGCAAGACCTTGATTTTGTGGTCAGTAAACCAATTTTGTGTTGATTTTGATGTATATTTTATATCATCGTCCTGCTGGAAGATCCAACCACGGCCCATTTTAAGCTTTCTAGCAGAGGCACCCAGGAGTCCATGATGCCAGGTATCCTAACAAAATGTCCAGGTCCTCCGGCAGAAAAACAGCCCCAAAATATTAAAGGGCCACCACCATATTTAACCTTGGGCATGAGGTACTTTTCCATATGGCTACCTCTCTGTGTGCCAAAACCACCTCTGGTGTTTATTGCCAAAAAGCTCCATTTTGGTTTTATCTGACCATAGAACCCGATCCCATTTTAAGTTCCTATACTGTCTGGCAAACTGAAGATGCCAGAGTTTATTTTTGGATGACAGTAGAGGCTTTTTTCTTGAAACTCTTCCAAACAACTTGTGGTGACGTAGGTGACTTTGGATTGTAGTTCTGGAGACTTTCTGACCCCAAGAAGCAACTAATTTCTGCAATTCTCCACATGTGATCCTTGGAGATATATTGGCCACTCGGAACTATCCTCTTCACAGGGCATTGAGACAATATAGAAACACGTCCTCTTCCATAAGATTTTCAGTTGACTGGAACCTCTTAATTGGTCATTTTCAATGCTTTTGCTATTTTCTTATAGTTACTTCACATTTTGTGACGCTCAACAACCTTTTGCTGCACATCACAGCTATAATCCTTGGTCTTACCCATTGTGATGGATGACTAAAGGGAATTTGGCCTATGAGTTATCTCATATTTACAGATGCAACTCAAGAAATTAGAATATAGTGGAAAAGTACATTTCTTTCCGTAATTTAATTCAAAAAGTGGAACTTTCATATATTCCAGATTCATTACACAAAGTGAAATGTTTCAAGCCTTTTTTTGTTTTAATCTTGATGATTACGGCTTACAGTTCATGGAAATCAAAAATTCAGTATCTCAAAATATTAGAGTAAAGAAATTTTCCACTTTTTGAATTCAATTACAGAAAAAAAAAAACTTTTCCACGATATTCAAATTTTTTAAGATGCACCTGTATACCCCAGTCATGGTTGACCAATTTCCAGTTCCTAGTCACCCAGGTGTACTAAAAATGTAAAATATCAATGGGAATATACGTCAAATATATTTCCCACATATGAATTCATAGGGGTGCCAATAATTGTGACACATTTTAAACAAATATTTTTAATAAATAAAGATTTATGAGCCCTCTTTTTCTCCAGCCATCAGTGGAAACAATCATAAAACCATGGCTGACCAGACATTATTAAGGTAGAGTGCTGTGCTGGTATATGTGTGTTAGAGAAAGCAACTTTGTTAGGATTTTTAAATACTGTGCACACTTACAGCCACTTTATTCGACACACCTTCCCTGTTGGTGTACAGTTGAAGACCACACCTATCTTTCTCCATATGTAGTGTGTCAGTTTCTGATTGAAGGATGTTGTTGGCTGGATATGTATGGCTAATTAATAATTCTCAACTCGGCAGTCAGTGGGGTGTTTAAAAATCCAAGGAACACTGCTGCGTCTTATGCACTCACACCAGCACTGTCACTGCTGAGCTGAAAAAGGTACCTCATCCTGTTATAGGGCCAGTCCATCTCAAGTGGTCCAATATAGGTTGCTTGACAAATTTTTAATTTTCCATTTTTCTCAATTTTTTTGAGTGATTACCGCTGTGAATTGGCATTGCAAAACCACCAGTTTTTTTTGTTTGTTTGTTTGTTTGTTTTTTTAAATTGGTTTAACGACAACGGCCAGCTGTTTACGGAAACCTCAATATCTCGGCTCAGGTAGGTCCTAGCACCTTGGAACAAAAACTGACCTCTAGAGCACATGACAAGGTATGTTTGACAAGGTAAGGTTAAAAGTTCAACTTTTAGGGTCAGTTTATAATGGCAAGGGTTCTTTAAAAAATAGTTTTTAATTCCCCTCACTTTTGGGTTGAATATCTCTGGTGGGGGACTCTGGTGGAGTAATGTACTCTAGAAACCATTTTTGGTTCCAAGGAGCTAGGACCATACGAGCCGAGACACTGAGGTTTCAGTAAACAGCCGTATAACTAAAATGTGTTGTGTGCCATGACAAAAAGATGGCTGTCGTAGTTAAACCAAGTAAAATAAATCAATAAAAACTGGTGGGTTTGCAATGCCAAGAATACATAGATGTAATCACACACACACAAAAAAAATACTTGAAATGCTCAAGCAACCAACTTTACAATGATTGAACAACTTGAGATGAACTGACTATTATCTAGTCAGGGGTGGCCCTATGGTGGTTCTCTGACACTGATGGAATGGCTACAGTGAGTATATACACAGTGTGCCTATAGGATGGGTCTATCTGATAAAAATGACCAATGAGTGTAGCTACAACTTGGTTTTCATAATCAAAATACGACTGGTCAAGATATCTATATCTGTCTATCTGCCAGAAAATTGTAATGTCCTTCAGTAATACAGTATATACAAAAACGTAGAAAACACGATATCTCCACCCACCAGTGTTAAATAATATTCTTAGCAATATTAAACACGTTATGTACTATTTTATGTAGTACATTGTGTAATATATACTGCATTTGCACCTGTGTTACCAAATAACTTGTCCTTATTAACCGAAATGTTGCTACACTGAGGAACAAGCCAGAGATCACGTGAGCCAGGCCAAAGGCCGAGTAATCATAGCGCGCTCTTTCTTTTTCCCCCGGATGTCACATGTCACGAGACAGCAGCAAGCATCTTAACAACATCTAAAATGAATTCAATAAACCACCATCTTTAATCCACCTGCAAACACATCAAACCCGATAAAACCTATCTACTTAGCAAGTGATTCTTGCCTGCGACATCCATCCATCCCTATTTAGTGAAACTGGAGCGTTTTTCAGCCCCGTATAAAGACTGCATTGCACTGCTGTTATATTATGGCAGGGTTTGATAAAGGAGAAATGTTATGAAATGCTGCTCACCAATCTGCCCGATAAATTCGATCTTAATGCCCTGATGTTCCAGTCTTTTCCCCGGGTTTTTAAGCGTGATGTTGACTTTGCCAGAAACCGTTTCGCCGTCGTAGAATAAGAAGTACTTGTCTTTTTTCCCATCTTCTGTCTTGTGTTCCACCTTTTTCCGCGTTTCGGCGTCATTCAAAACGATGTCGATTTCAGCACTTTGACCAAAACCGAAAAAGCTCATTCCGGCACCGTGTGGATGGAAAAATGTTTTTATATTAACACCTGATCCAACTCACCATCTAGACAGCGCGTCCTAATGACTGACCACCGACTCGGACTATTTCAGAACATGGAGATTTCTAACGAACTATTTGTTTATTGTTTATTATTATTATTATTAAATAATTAACGCAGTTAGACTATCAACAACTCAGCACCAGATTCTGCTACAAACAGAGTGAAAAGAGGAACGTTAGGAAACCGACAATAAGCTCCACCGGAAGTGATTGTTTTCTGAATAAAAGTCTTTACTGTTTAGCTATATAAGGGGTTCTCGCGCTAGATAAAATAAATTCCACAGATTTATATTGCGGATATAATTCAAACTATTGAAATATTAGGCTCATTATTTAATTGTGCATAATATTTTTGGGCCAGTTATCGGAGCCATGGAGTATTTTATTCATGAGCTTTCCACTTACAAGATACAATTTTATTTATTAAAAAAAAACAAACAACTGTCATTAGGTCTTGGTGGACATTGTTTATTGGCATTATTGACATTGATGTACATATTGGCATTGATGACAATATGAGAATATTTATATTTTTTAGTTATTGAGGTCTGGATTAAATTCAGTTTAGTACTGAGATTTGAAGACCTCTTTAGAAGTATTTATCATCAGTAAACAAACTGATCTGTTAGGTGAGAATTGCAAGTCTATATATTCAAAAAGTATTCACGGGAGATGTAATTTCAAGGGTGTAAATTTGGGGGCTTCTCATTTCTTAATTGCACATTTCCTTATAAGAAACAAAACAAAACAAACAAACAAAACAAAACAAACAAACAAAAAAACGTGCTGTTGATGCAAGTCTGACCACACAGCCTTATATGATGTCACATTAATTAAATAATGTTCTCTCAAGCAGTTCACTTCAAGGGATAAATATATACTTTCACTTATCAGGCCAGAAAATAAATTGCTACTAATTTAAACCGTCCCAATTTAGCAATACTTGTACACCGACAGCATTTATACTTCAGCTTTACCCAAGTACGAAATCTTAGGCATTGCCTCAAATATATCGCAGGCTGACGGTTTGCACTGCGGTGTTACTGCATTTATCCAACGATTCTTAAAGTTTTACCGAAGGCATTTCGTTCATATTGACTTTCAGCGTTCACCAAAAAGAATCGACTCATAGAGCCGACTCAGTGAACGACACATCACTACAACCTATGCGTTCTACTATGCGCTATGTAATGTCACGAGAGAAAGCATTGTTTCTTACAGTAGACGCACATACAACCTAGTTAAGAGAATAAGTTTGGTGTCTTCGGATTGTAGCCAGGGGCCCACTAACGCGATTACTGGGCTTCTTTCTCACACGACTCCCCCTGTAGCCTGGCATGGGGAATGATTTAGAGTGGTTTCCATGACAACAAAGTAACAATAGAATCAGAATCAGCTTTTCAGCGTGTAGCTGAGTCAAGTAGCTGTTTTAGGTCACTTCACCTTGTTGTACACCAGTGATTGATTTTTATTTGTACTTTAACACAATTTACGTGTAAAACAACGTAAAACGTCGGTTAGCAATGAGCAAGAAAACCGGAGAAAAGAAAACTACACATTCTTTCATCCAATTCCAGTAAGTTAACTCCAAAAAAAAACAGGACTAATATAATTCCTTTCTTTTTGAAGCTTAAACAATTTTCTATCTAGTAAGCTGAACTTGGACCTCTTCTCTTAGAATTGAAGTTAAAAGAAAAGAGATTGAAGAATTTAAGGAAGAAGTAAGGGAACTGGAAGCCAAGAACCAACAACTTGTTGAACTGGTAAGGAACATTTAAAACAGCTCTTCTCTATAGTCAACCTGTTTTAAACCCATACTTAGGATCATTAATGTCAGGGTGATTCGATGATTGATATGTTGGTGAAGATGATAATAATGACGGTATGTTCCAGCGAGATCAGCTGCGAGAGGAGCATCAGGGTCACCTCAGTGTGCTGCGCAAGCAAGCCAAGGAGCAGGAGAAGAAGCTTGAGGAGAAAGAAGTGGCCAGTAAAGAACAAGTACAACAGGCAGTCCAGCACAATCTAGAGCTCACACATATCCAGGAGGAAGAGCTGGCAGGTACTCACACATTGGGCCACAGTTATGTAGATGGATATGGACAGTTTTTTTTGTAAATCATTTGTATGAGCATTTGCACAAGAAATTTTATATTCATGAAAATCCTCGTAATGGAGCTTGCATGTGCATCGGAGGTTTCCTCCAGGTACTCCAGTTTCCTCCCCCAGTCTAAAGACATGCGTTGTAGGATGATTGTCATTTCCAAATTGTCCGTAGTGTGTGAATGGATGTGTGTCTGTGATTGTGTCCTGCAATGGGTTGGCACCCTGTCCAGGGTGTCCCCCGCCTTGTGCTCTGACTTCCCCGTGATAGGCTCTAGGCTCCCCAGTGAGGTCATAAGAGGTATGGAAAATGGATGGATGGAAAATCCCTATAATTAAATTTTTAAAAAGGTAAATTTTTGCAGAAGAAGACAAACTACCTTGATTAATCTGAGATTTAAATACAGATTATGCTGTCAAAAAAATTGAATAGCTTGGGTATAATATGAGGGTGCACGGTGGCTTAGTGGTTAGCATGTTCACCTCACACCTCCAGGGTTGGGGGTTCGATTCCCACCGTGGCCCTTTGTGTGCAGAGTTTGCATGTTCTCCCCGTGCTGCAGGGATTTCCTCCGGGTACTCCGGTTTCGTCCCCCCGTCCAAAGGCAGGCTGATTGGCATGTAGTATCCGTAGTGTATGAATGGGTGTGTGAATGTGTATGTGAGTGTGTGCCCTGCGATGGATTGGCACCCTGTCCAGGGTGTACCCCGCCTTGTGCCCGATGCTCCCTGGGATAGGCTCCAGGTTTCCCTGTGACCCTGAAAAGGAGTAAGCAGTATAGAAGATGGATGGATGTGTAATATGCATGCGTAAATATCGGCCAGTAGCTGCAGGAGCACTACAGTTCCTGACCCCAGCATATTTTTTTATAAAGAGAACAACATATTCAGATTTTTGAGTATGAGTATGTGTTTGCAAGACTTGCACAGGCAGCTGACGAGTGTACAGGCCCAGGTTGTGGAGCTGCAGGTTCACCGTCAAGCTTGGCAGCTATATAAGAATGTGGGGAGTGTTGAGCATCAACAGCAGATCCAAAAACTACAGTCAAATCTCGACTCTATGCAGAAGAACTTTCAGGAAAAGTCAGGTGAGCTATATTCATTTATAATTAGATTTGTTTTCTTATAGGGAAGATAAAATCCTTTATAACTACTACATAGAAATTGTGTGTAAGATAAACTGTAGTGTTGACTCAATGTTTCTCACAGAATACATTGAGTGCTCTCTGAAAGTAGCCATTAGTGAGATTGACAAGAATACTTCACTGCTGATTGAACGAGAGAAGCACCTTGCTAGAGAGGTACAGTATAAACATATCAACCATAGCTTCCTGTATATTAAATTATAGTGCATATTGGCACACCACTCACACCCTGTTCTATTTTAGAGGGCACTGAAACAGGCTGACAAACACAGTTTTCAGAAGATCAAAAAGAACGACTGGCTTAAGAAAGAGGTAAGATGTTTCTATAATTCACTTCAAAGTGCTCATGCATTGGTAGTGCACTAATCATTCAGTCTAAATACACAACATGTACATAGGACAAACTTTCTGGTCGTTCTTTTATTTTCTGTAGGACTTAGAGATGTAGTAGATATTTTAAATCCTTGTTATGTGTGTGTGCAATGATGTTTCATGCCAGCTTGCTGTCTATCATGAGGAAGTCTCTATACTGGATGCAGCCGTGAGGAAGTTAGAGGAGGAGAACTTGGAGCACATGAAGGAACTGCATCGCCTCAATGATGCACAAATCTCTAGGTACTGTTGGCTGCAATCATGGTCATTGAAGTCATTTAAGCCCTTTGAAATATTTTCTAAGCCAGGGATCCATTTAATTGTAAAATAAAATTTACTGACCCTCTCAGCACAGATGATTTTAGTAACATCATGTAAATGTGTAGAATAATATATCATTTTTTGAGCCATAGAGCTTTCTATTCCTGAACGACAGAACACATTGTTCGGCAAGTCGACATTAGACCTACTTGTTTTGAGTTATTGAGGTTTAATTTATTGACCAGTCAAACAGATTAATAACTATAAGAATGCATTAATAAATTTAGTTACTTTGATAATTGTGGGTTGTGACTTCCATCACTGTAACAAAACAAACAAACAAACAAACAAACAACAAAACATGGAACCCTGGGGGTACCTGGTCCCCACTTTAGGAACCGCTGATCTAAGCCAGTGATGTTCCCCTTAGTGTCCCTGTGACTCAGCAGTTTATCAAAAGCTGGGTATACCATGTTTACCATTGACCCATTTCATACAATGGTCTGTTCATAGATGAACTGAATCAGGTGCATCAAAGAGAATACATTTGTGTATAGCATCAGGTTCCTAGGATTTTGATTGAATGGTCTAAATTCTAATCCATCCTAATTTTTCCACAGCAACGTGCTCCTGGTGCAGGCTGAAGACTTGGAGCAGAAACTCAGCCTTCCTGAAAGAACAGGTGATCCTTCCATATAAACTCACATAGCTTTTCCTAGTGTTACACTTTATAGACCAGAAGAGGGCGCTAGGAGTACAGTTACTGAGCAAGGCCTTCAAGGTAAAAGTCTTTTTGACAACTGTATGCCAGTTTCTAGTAGGAAACATAAACTTTGTGTCAACTAACATTATTAAGATTCTCATTCAAAAGACTATTCAGCTGACAAAACAAATATGGCTCCATTAGTCTAACAGTTTACTAGATGTGTGTCAGAATGGAAAAAAATCCTTTCTATGATGAAATCTTGACATTTTCAGCTATGTGTAGTTCTGGAAACTGCAGACATCCTTCTACTGTAATTTGTCTTATCTGCATCTCAATCACATTTAAAGTTACAGCATTTTAAAGTCTGGTTACTGCCAAAAGTGAAAAAGGAGGAAGTTGTTGGGAAAACAATCTCTGATTACTTCAGTAAGTTTAGTTCTGTTAGCTATATTTAGTTTGATAAAAAATACTGCATTTTTATTAGGGCGTTTCAACTGTTTAAAACTTTGTCCTCTGTCCTCAAGCACAGTACTGACAGAAAACAAAATTTTCTTCAGAATCTGATTTTCATCATTTTTTGGCTGTTTTTTTCAATTCAGCTGCCATGACATCAGCCACAGGTCTTATATTTGAATTTATTTTGCATTTAAGCACTTGCAACTATTACTGAACAGATATACTTAGCAGTTGAACTGATAAATATGCATTTACTGAAGACCCTATAGGAACTCCTGTGAAATAGAATCAACTTGATCAAGACACTTGCACCAGCAGCTGTTTACAGATGAATGAAGTTAGCTAAACAGCTCTCAGACCAGTTTTTGGATAAGGTCTGAGTGACATCCTCTAACTCAGTTCTCGCTTAAGATAAATGACTTTATCAGTGAAACAGAGTCAGTGAATGCCGACCTTATTAGGCATGTTGTAGCTGGACACTTCCTAGTGTGGATAAGCATCATTGTGGTATCTAATACCAACATCTCCCTCACCCCCACCTCTTTTCTCTCCCCAACAACGTAGCGGAAGTTGGGAGGGAACAGCACCAGCAGTCTGGGGAGTTGGAGGAAGATGAAATAGTTCACAGCTGCAAACCCTCCTCCCCTACTCACCATCTCAGTGCACTGCTATCTGGCAGCCAGAGCGACCTCAGGGTGAGTTCTTTGCCTTTCTAAATATAAGAAGTTTGAAACAGGAATATTTTTGCATAATAAAACCGGATTTCTTACCTTTAATAAATTTTTTTTTGTCAATTAAAATTTAAACCATTCAGTTTGTAGGTGCAGCACTTTGCAGAAACAGAAACAGAGGTCACGGGAATCTTATTGCTACTTTAATGTGTTCGCCATATATAACAGACATAATCTACAATTACCCCACATATAAAGAGGGCAATTACTTTTATGACACCTATAATAAGAGTCTCAAAGATTGAACAGATGATCAAAAGATTTACCATTTAATTAGAGAATCAGTTTATAGATCTCATAACAACTACTGCGGACATGATCTCAGCAGCATAATGATTAACACAACACTGAATGTATATATTCTTTACCTTTAGGCAAGTTCTGAGAAATAAAATGAAATTCTGACTTTATTTAGTCAGATGTATGCAAAATCTTAAATGTACTAATGCACTTCATATCTTCATTGTGGCCCAGGCTGTGATGTGTAGGTGAAGTGTGGAAACTCTGAATCCTCCCCATTGCCTGGCAGGAATATAGATGGGTCTGGCATTACTCAGACACACTGACTCGCCTTGTTCCTGTGACCAGAAAGTGAGCCCTTGTGTATGTGTGTCTGTAGGAAACGCTGCACCTGGGCCCTTTGGAGCAGAAGCTGTTGATTGTTGTTGGCCAGGCCATGCCCCTTTCTCCTTTGCTATCTGACCCTGAAGATCTGGACAAGTTAATACAGCTAGGCCAGATCCAGGCACAAGATGGGACTCTCACAACAAATATCATTCGCAACAAGTTCCAGTAAACATACAGTTATACTCTAAACTCTGCTTTTCATTTTTGGCTACGAAAGTCTACCAAACATTTCATTTCCATGACTGTGAAAGCTGATGATTAGAACATCAAGTGGTTTTACTCTATGAATGCATATACACATGCAGGGGTGGACAAATCAACGGCTTGAGCTATTAGTTTTTAGGCCTGGTGGACAAGTAGACGCAGAGGACTAGTAGTCACCAGCATTTTGTTTTCTCATTCAGCAACCAGAGAAAGTATTTTAATGTATTTTATGTACATTTAAATTCAATTGCTGTAACTACAGCACTAGCAACTTGTCCTGAACCCCACTGCCTGTTGCACTACACATTGTGGCTGAGGTGTGATCTGGCTGACAGTAGAACTCTTACATGACTCTGTTCAGTGGTGGCATGTCTACAGGGGCAGAACCCGAAAATTTACATCAGCCACTCAACAAATCTTCACAAAGACTAATGATTTTTAAAAATGCTGCTATTTATATTATTATTATTATTATTATTATTATTATTATTAGTTTTCTTCTTCCGCTCTGGAAGTCTATGGCAGTCCATAGAACCACTTGGGAGAAAGTTATTAAATTTGGCACACAGATAGAGGACAGTCTGATCTGTTAATACAACAAATTTGGAGTCTCTAACTCAATCCCTTTAGCACCACCAACTGTCCAAATTTGCACACATTTATGGTAATAACTTTTGAACCGTGAGTCCTAGAAACAAAATTCTTTCGTCTGATTCCTTGACTCAAGACGATTCGATTGGACCCTTTGACTTCGTTTTCCAGCCTTTTGAATTTTCTGAAAAACATACTTTTTCAAACTCCTCTTAGACCGTTTGTACGATTTGCACAAAAATCAGCCTGCATCATCTTGAGGCACTCACGACAAAAAGTTATTCACAAAATTTTGATAAACCATACCATTTTCGAATGCCGCTTTAACAAATTTGAAGAACGCTCAAAATTGAACTTGAGGCTGTATCTCCACAACGCTTTGAGGGATTGTGATGAAAGTTGGTAGGCGTCAACATTAGGCCCTGAGGTTACCTGCAGCGTTTCGGCACACTGCCCCCTACTGGTCAGGAGATAGCAAAAATGTTTTTTTGTCTTATAACTCTTGAACACTTTCCTGCATGATAGCAATCATGCCCAGATTACCTGTACCGTTTCAGAACAGCACCACGTACTGGACAAAATTTCTAAGAACTAGCTTTTTTATTTTTAAATAAATGTTTTTTTTATGATAGAAAAAAGTAAACTTTCTAACGCCTCATACGTTCATCGGGCACTAACCAAAAACATGCCCCAAAGCTTCTTTAGCTTATTTAGCTTAGCTTCTTTAGCTTATTTAGCTTAGCTTATTTAGCTTAGCTTCTTTAGCTTCTTTAGCTTCATGGTGCTGATAATTGGCTTTAAACTGTTTTATTGCTGCTGGCAGCTATATTTATTATTATTATTATTATTATTATTATTATTATTATTATTATCATCAACCCAGTTAATGACAGATGCCAGATTGGACTAGTTTAAAAATACTCAGTGGCCACCTTAATTTATAGCAAAATCATCACAATTAAATCTAATAAATTTCTACTAAAAAATGTGAAAGTGCAGACACTTTCACACTAGGTTGGGCAATATGACAAAAATATATCATGATACCCGAGGACATTTGTACGATACACGGTGCACTCAGTATCATTTAATTTGTAATTATTAAACACGTTTAAAAAATACAATCACCATACCAATGGTATCTCAGAAAAAATTATTGCGTAGTCATTTATCGCAATATTGCCCAGCCCTAGTCTATGCTCTACAGAACCATTTCTATTCTAAGATATGTTGTAAAGATTAGGAAAGGAATGTGGAGTGGGTAATGTCCAGTGTGTGAAAATGCATGTGAAACACTTGTTTGCAAAGTCTGAGGAAAAAAAAGAAACATTTCCCTCTTTTCCAATGCCCACAATTGTCATTAATTATTAATGCCACCCAGATCCACCAAAATAAATCATGAGTTGCTTATATAAATAAATAAAGCTGCTACTCAGACAATTTTATTTAAAAGATTATATTGGATATTATTGTTTATGTACAAAATATTGGCCAATGGCTTTCTGACATTTTGTCGAGGGCACAAACATAATCATAAACTTTAAAAAATAAATAAATAAAATTTAAAAGAGAGGATAAGGACTATGGCTACACCAAGTCCTCCCTTACCTAGGAATTTATATATATGTCCTACCATACACCTGTTATAAATAAAACACACGGCTCTTGTGGAAGCTGCTCTTTTATTTGAAAATCAACCAAGTTCTGCTCACATACATTTTATATAGTTATAAACAAAAATAGAATCTGCAGGGACAATGCAGCAAGTGTGTTAAGTCAATGGAAAGAATCACTTCATATTGGGACCATCTTTCACGCCCCCCTATTCGACAGGGTCTGGGTTTATTTACACAAAGCACCGATCAACAGTGCTTCCCTTTCCCATGTTCTACTGCTCCTACTGTTAATTTACAGGGACACTAACAATCCCACCCTGATGATAGCAACCTGTGACATACACACCCATTTCCCTGTGCTCCTATTTCAGTGAAGGCCGCCCCCTAGTGCCAGTGGAAGAAAGATGGCCCAAGCATGAAGGCTACTTTGCACACTCAAGTTGGAAAGGCAGCTGTATAACTGTCAGTGTAAAAATAATGACATGCCAAGCATAAAGCAAAACAGCTCCTCCCCTAAGCAATGCTGCAGAATCACAAATGTAATGATACCAGTCTGATAAATGTTCCTTTGGAAAAACAAAAACAAACAAACAAAAAACATTAGGCACAGAAGTAACCATGTGAATTCATAAACTGTGTACTCTCCTCCCATTTCCCTTACAAAATAGATAGATAGATAATTTATTATGCAGGGGGTGAGTTTGTGTACTACGAATAATTGCACGAGGTAAGGAACGGGGTTCAAAGAATACTTAGTGCTCTGTGATTCAGTTTACAGGTGGTTTGATTTTTATTTTCCATTTTCTTTACAATGTTTCTCTCAACACACCCACTCTCAAAATCTAATTCTGCAGCCATACACACGAAAGCATATTCACTCCTACATACCTCTCATTAAGGAAGAGATTGATAAAGTCATAATTTTGTCTTCAGTGGGTAAATCATAAATAAATACAAACAATACACAAGGAATGTCTACTGCAAATGTAATAACATGAAAAAATAATTAACAAAATCATAATACAAACTGAAGTCTCCAAGTCTTAAGGATGCTGATTAAATTAGGGAAATCATGATGGCTGATCAGAGAGAGAGAGAGAAAAAATTTTTTTTACATCCCTCTTCCCTAACTTGAAATTACCCATGGGGCTTTACAGTAAGGAACAGTCTGGTCTAAGGGAAAACACCTGCAGCTGTGTTACTATTAGACAAATTACAAAAGACTTGCTAGACTGCCTAACATCTCATCACACACCTCCCCTTAACCCCAAAGCCCATCCGCCCACCCTGTTACCTGTCCGGGTCAGTTTCCTGTGTTGGGGCCATGCTTTGAGCGCGGAGTCAAACAGTGAACTGGGGACAGATTAAAGGTTTGAGATTGGAGACTGTGTGATTCATCCTCAAGGAGCCAACGCTCGCTTCACATGAACTGCATCTGGAACAGGACAGAACCGCATTACTACAGTTTCAGTTCAGGGCTGCCCAAATCTGTGTGGAGCACCACAGGTGGTTAAAAGAAAAGAAAAGAAAAGAAAAGAAAAGAAAAAAGCTGACATTCACAGCACCTTCTGTAAGTATTCACACCCTTGAACTTTCACACATTTTGTAGTGTTACATCCTAGACATGAAATGGAGTTAACTTTGATTGTGTGTCATGAAGCTACATGAAATAGCCATAATATCAAAAATCTATATAGTCTACAAAAATATTTACAAATAAACATAAAAGCAACCAAAAGGATGAAGGTAACTTTGACAGAGCTGTAAAGATCCATAGCTGAAATGGAAAAAGCTGTTCATAGGACAACCACAGCCCAGACAATGACCAGAGTGGTAAGAAAAAAGCTCAATGAAATTTGGAGTTTGCCAAGAAGGTATGTGACTATAACTGAACTTTTTGGCCTTGGCATAAACCCAATACTGTTCATCAAACTGAGAACACAATTCCCACACTGAAGCATGACTGTGGTAGTATCATGTAGTGGGGATGCTGCTTTTCATCAGCAAGGACTGGGAAACTGGTCAGGGTTGAGGGCAAGATGGATGGAGCCAAATATGTGGGGGCAATCGTAGATGAAAATCTGTTCCAAACTGCAAGATAATTGAGACTGGGGTGGAAGATCACAACGTGTGTGTATATATACACTGCCAAAGCTACACTGCAATGACACAAAACCCAAGAACCTGAATGTTAGACTGACCCAGTCAAATCCCAGACCACATTCCAGTTGAGTCTGTGGCATGACTTGAAAATTGCTGTTCACCAGTGGTCCCCATCCAATCTGACAGAGCTTGAGAAATTTTGTCAAATATATCATGAGCCAGATGTGCAAAGCTGATGACAGACTCCAGGGTCCCAGGTTCAATCCTGAGCTATAGTTACTCTCTTGAGCTATCTGTAGTTGTCAGTACTGTCTGGTTTCCCCCCACATCCCAAAAACATGGCAATAGTTGGACTGGCTAAGAATTGCCCCTAGGTGTGAATGTCTCTGTATGTGTGTGTGTGTGTGTGTGTGTGTGTGTGTGTGTGTGTGTGTGTGAGTGTGTGCTGTGCAATGCACTAGCATCCCATCTAGGGTGTATTGCAGATTCAATGTGATCCTGACCAACACAATGTGGTTTCTGAAAGTGAGCAAGTGAGTGAGTCACAATAAAAACAAGCACCTTCAAATGTTATACACACTGTCAAAATCCAATTAAATCCATTTTCATTCCACCTTGTAACACTATAAAATGTGGAAAAGTTCATTGGGGTGAAATTGTGAATAGTGTAATAGAATAAAATTGGTCTGATTTATCAATTGTCATGAAAATGGTGTAAGCTAATGGTAATAATAATAATATAAAAATAAATAATGGTAATACGGCACATTTCATCTTATTGACCATCAAACACCACAGTCATGAGTGAACTGAAAACAAGGGTTTGCATAACAGTAGACTATGCAATGTCTGAATCACTGAATCACATGGGGTGAAACTAAGCACAACAACAACAACAACAAAAATTAGCAGCAACAGAGAACACAAAGTCTGAGATATTCAGAAATGATATGCTTTTAAACTTGGAATGTCAAAGTGTATTAGATTTATTTATAATAAGAAGTGAACTCTAAAGTAAACAGGGTGTAGACAATAAAGCAGCTGTTAATAGAAGCAGACCCAGTGCTATTAACATGCAGCACATACAAACATGGCCCAGGCATGCTGTACCTAAAAGTGTCCCTAAAGGAACTCCTTGAGAGAAAGCTGTGCAAAGGGGTCCTGTCCTGGTGGCATGAGAGAACTCTGACTTGGGGGACTAGAGGCAGTTGAGGGCTAGTTCAGAGAGAACGGGAAAGTGTAAAGGAGGCCACACACACATACAAACACACACACACACACACGGAGGAGAAAAACCACAGAGCCGGAGTGGCTAGAAAATGAAGCTGCAAATCTTAAGGTCAGAGAAAGGTCTGCTTCTTTAAGTATGCACACTACAATAGCATACTACAGAGATGAGAAGGTGGCATGATAGCAGCAGGATTAGCATTGTTTTGCTTTTACAGATTGAAATGGAATGCATATCTGTAGCCATATCTCAATGCATCCATGCTAGCCTTGTTCAGAAGAGCCCTGTAATGGAACATGTAGATACATGAGGTTCATTCACTGCTTTCTGAACACAGGTTCAAATGTTCTGAGCTGCTTTTGCTCAACGAATAGAATTCCATTAATTCAGACAGCAGCATCTCTTCAGGGAGATCCAGGTGAAGCGCAGTGTGCTCACGTTTGACAGAGTAGACTGGAGAAATACAGTGAATAATTGGATTTCTACTGTCTACTCTGGGAAACCACATTGGGACTTGACCATAACATTTGTGGCATGGTGCAATGGTTAACAGCTTGGCAGCAAGTCCAAAAGCAGTCACATGTGCTTACCTGCGCTCCTGAGATTGAGCCGAAAGGGTTAGGCGGCATCATCACAGGCTGCGTGTATAACATGGTAGGTTGTGTCATCATGGTCACTGGAGCCATCTGAACTGACTAGACCAACAAACAAGAAGAAAAGAAATATATTAAATATTTTTCTAACGCTGCTTAAACCAAAGTCCTGCTAACTGCTCCCAAAACCAAAGTTATGTTCATGTGGTTTACATGAACATAATAATGACAGCTGCTCATTATCATTCTAGAGCATGGGTACTTGCGTTCTGTTACTGGTCCTACTTGTCGAAGTATAATTTGAAAGGATTCATAAATAAGACTGTTATTTTTAATAATTACACAAGACACCTCTTGCTCAAACCCCATACCTCGGGTTATGGCTGCATGATTATGGCCAAAATGACAATCCCGATTATTTTGATCAATACTGAGATCACGATTATTTATCATGATTATTAATTGATTTTAGTGACAACATATTTTTACTGCACTTTCACATTTAAATAAACAGACCACTACTTTCAGCATGTTGTGCTACATTCCTGCTTATGTACAAATCTTTGCATCAAATTAGACTGGTTCTTGAAGTGCATCATCTCGTAGAAGCAAATTATAAATAAAATTGTACCCAAATTATAGGATAAGTAAAAATAAAAATGCCATCAACCAAATGAAAATATGCAACCAAATGAAAACAATTCAGGCCAATGCAGAAAAAGCAGTAACAGTGTTTACAGGAGGAGAGATGCAGACAAATTTTTTACCGGAACCCGGGAGTTAGCATCACACTGGTTCCCTCGACAAAAACCCAATAGGATTTTCACATAGACTTTGGAATTATTGCAAAAAATAAGGTCCGTGCTCAACAAAAGTTTACAACACTATCATGTTTTGTCCAGCAACATAATTTTCACAAATGAACACAACTTTTATGAAGTTTGAAGCCTAAATACAATCATCAAAAATAAAAAGATAACCGTATGCTATAAAACGAACTATACCATGGGGGGGGGTCTCATATATTGACCACCAAAGAGGATTATGTCTGCGCCCCCTGTTCAGGCAGGCGCAACTAACTCTTTTCTGGGCAGAGGGAAAGTTTTGTCAGTGAGTGCAATGTACATTCTGGGCAACTGGAATGTGGGGGCAGACATCCTGTTGAGGCAGGGGCTGAGGCCCAGGGATTGGTGGCTCCATCCACAAGTGGTGGAGTCCATATGGCGGAGGTTTGGCCAAGTGGGACTGCATGTGTTCACCTCCGAGGTTGACAACACACTGTATTTCGCCCTCACTCCTCCCGCACAATTAGGGCTGGACGCCACGGTGCACATGTGGCCGAGGTCACATCTGTATGTTTTTCCCCCGATTGCTCTGCTCCCACAAGTTCTAGCGAGAGTTACATACTCTCATAGAGAGAGTACTCTACATAGAGACATACTCTCCTGGGATCTTTCTGTGTTCCTGGAAGGTCTGTCAGAGGCCACATTTGAGCCCTTAGAGTCAGCCTCTGAGAAGCTTCTGACTCTAAAGGTAGCTCTTCTGCTGGCCCTGACATCTCTCAAGCAAGTAGGAGATCTACAAGCTCTCTCTGTTGCCCCTTCCTGCCTTGACTTTGCCCCCGGATTAGCCAAGGCCTTCCTGTATCCTAGGCCAGATTATATTCCTGGTGTTGCAGGCTTTCTGCCCTCCTCTGTTCCTCACACCGGAACAAGAGAGGATTCACCTGCTGTGTCCAGTAAGGGCTCTCTGTACTTACATCCATCGCTCTGGCCAGTGGCGTAAGTCCGAGCAGCAGCTGGTGTGCTTTGGCAGCAACAGTAGAGCTGATGCTGTGTCAAAGCAGCGCATCTCTAATTGGATAGTGGAAGCAATCTCTATTGCTTATGAGGTGCACGGTCTCGCTACGCCTCTGGGCATAAGGGGTCATTCCACTAGGGCGGTCGCCTCCTCGAAGGCCAAAGGGGTATCCTTACAGGATGTGTGTGCTGCTGCAGGGTGGTCTACGCCACACACATTCATTCGTTATTACAGCCTGGATATTCGTTCCACCCCAGGCTCGAGTGTCTGGCAATGACCCTCGGGCTTGGGTCTTTTTGAACAGGCCATACCCTTGGTATGACTGAGTGGGTATTCTCGTTCCCATACTGTTATGCTAAATGCAACGTCGAGTTCCCTTTGAAAAGGAACGTCTGGGTTATGCATGTAACCCTGTTCCCTGAGAAGGGAACGAGACATTGCATAGCTTTGTCATACCAGGGCAGGCCTGTGAATTGCGTCTTCACTTCAGATAATACAGATTGACGGCACGGTTCACAGGTGCCTTATATATATATATATATATATATATATATATATATATATATATATATATATATATATATATATATATATATATATATATTACGCGGCGCGCTTAATTGCCACGTCACCTGATCATGGCAGGCCTATAAATAGAGGCATGATTTTACACAAGCTTCAGATACCAGTCGTGCACAAGGGTGCTCCCATACTGTTATGCTAAACGCAACGTCTTGTTCCCTTCTCAGGGAACAGGGTAGCCCAGACGTTCCACCTTGTAAACAAATACAATAAACCTCAATGTTCAGTCTTTGAAGTCTGCTCCTCTTAAATATATTTAAAGCTACACTATTAGACATTTTCCACTGTCATGGTTCTGGGCTGGAGCCAGTTCTTGAACCGCTCGGTATATATTGTGTATATAACTGAATAATCTCTTATAGGATGTGATTGGTTGAGTTCATTTACCCGTCAGATGCACAGCGCTTTAGTTTAATGGTATTCATTAGGGATGCACCGATCAGGATTATTACGACCCAAACCGATAACAATCTTTTTAATAACCGATAACAAGCTTTAATCAGGAGGTCTATCATAAACAGTTAAATGTAAGGTCTTTGCTCATGGTCACTGTTAATTGAGTTAAAATAACAGCAGTGAGAAATACTGTTGGCTAATTGATAAATAAAGAGCATAAAATATTTATTTTTAAATATCTTAAACAATAAAGAGTTCTAATTAAAAGTAGACTAACACGAAAATTATCCATATTAGGAAAAAAGCTAATAGCCTTCTAAGGAAATAGCGAACTAAGCTTAATGTCAAATTGATATTAAATGCAACCCATAGTAATAAAACATTATTTCATTTCTCATTTTATTTATATTTTATGAAGTTTTTACAATATCTATTTTTTTATATTAAATTATTTATTTATACCCAAGAACATTTTCTGTCTTTACATTTTAGTAGATTTATTTTTGTTTGTTTATCAGTTGTTCCTTTTAGATCGGTTCCCCAGTACAGTGTTGCTATGTCTGCTTATAATATTGTGTTTTGGGGAAGATTAAATCAAAACATGTAAACTGGAGTCGACTTTTCTAGTGATATCTGGCAACCATGACCTTAAATGAAGTGAATGCGCTGTGTATTAGAGTTGGTGAAGGGAGAGCAGCAGTGTACTGTATGTTTACAGACTGAACAGTTGCTACTTTTGATTATTATTGGTGAGGAATTTTTTAATAATGAAGTTTGAATTAAACCCACCTTGTAGCATTAGCATTATTATTAATTTACTCCGCCCGACGCCGCTGTGTCTACGCGAGCATGTCACAAGTTCAGGTAATTTTGCAGGATCAATAAAAGATGGAGGTTTGTGAGATCGGAAATTTGAAGCAGATGATGTTCAGTGTTACTCTTTTCATCATAATGGCTTCTTTGCAGTATTTACACACTTGTTTAATTGACTGAAGTGATGAAAAGCAGTGTGAAAGTAACTGTTGCACGCTGTAGATGCATTTTGTACTTCTTGTAGTTTTCATTCGGATTGTATTATACAACTCCGAACAAGTCACTCGCACTGGTACGCCTAAATATTTATTCACAGTTGCACAAAGTACTTTTCAGTCGCAAATGCAAGTGAAATGGTTGCACTGTAGAGCCCTGAGTTTATCTGCAAAGTTTTTTCCTGTTCGGCGGGATGACGTTTAATGTCCCCAACAACCTCTGTTGTGCCATTTAGCAACATGTTAATGTCTCGCACAAAGCGCTGGAACACGAAGTGAAGCCGAGAGCTCGAGCGCAAAAATGCTCTCGATTCCAGATTTTGGCATTACAAAATGATGTCATCCCTGCGCCACTCTATGGTGATTGGCTGTGAGTTTAGGAAGCGCTTGATTTGATCTGCAGCGGAGTTTTCTATGAGTGGAGGACAAACTTTAAACATCAATATCGCAGTTGATCACGTTCATGTTATCGTCGGCAGTCAAAATCGTAATCGTGATCGATATTCAATTAGTTGTGCAGCCCTAGACTCAGATACATGTAAAATGCCTACACTGCATCTCAAACTGTTTACTATGCTGTACATAAGGAATAAAACACTATGGTGAGTGCTGTTATTGGAAAATAATTAACAGGGTAGTGTGATGTGCCCCTACGTGGCCTGAAGTTTATTATTTTACAATAAGAACACGCCCAAAATAAAGTATTTTATTACTCTTTTATAACAACTTTACAGCGACTACTTTTTCTGTGATAAATTAAAGCATGACATCATAATTTTTTTAATTAATTAATTTTTTTTTTTTTTTTACCAGTTTATAGTTATATTTACTATTGTAGAACATCTGCGAAGCAAGGTAGTTCCTGTTAGTTCCTCTCTCAAAGTTAATAGACGAAAAAAATGCAGCTTGTCATGTTACCAATAAATTGCAAAGGGCAATGTTCTTCCATCCTTAGCCTTTTCAGCCATAAAGTAAAATACTTAAAGTAATAGCTTTATGCTGACACTGGAGACTCCTTTCATAAATGTTAAATAAATGTCTCCTCACAGAAAACATATCAACATGTATCCGTTTTTCTCTATTAGATAAAATGTTTTTAAAATCAGTTTAATATTAGATTTGGATTACATGGAATGCCCATCACACAAGTGTCTGTCTAAGGTGTTACTACAGAAATGATCAATCATTAGAATGAGTGCATTAATATCAATTTTAGCTGCCAAAGTGTCCAAAATTCTGCATTTAATGTTTAGTGCATTAGAACAAACTAAACACTACAAAACACAAAGCCATTTAAGATGCAGCACTAGATTTGTCTCCAAGATGAGCAGAGGCGAGAGCGTTTCAAATTCAGTATCGGAGAATTTATTTTTGTTTATAAAGTCCAAGTAAGTCTTGGGTTATAAAACAATATTGTGATATTGTGAAAAGTTTAGGCGATCATCAAGCTTAATATTGAAAGCCGCCTAGATGCAAAAACTACTGAGCAAAACCTGGACTGAGATTTCAACTTAAACTTTAACAGCATGTAACTGTTGTTTGAAGTAACGTCTCTCCTCTTCATCAATGAGCACCAGATTGAGGTAATAGCGAACAGAGAACTTTTTGTTGATGTCTCTCATTGTGGGAGTCATTTCATAGCCAGCCAAGAAGAGTCGAATTGGGATTGATTCACCTGAACATTCGAAGGGTGTGAAAGAGAAACTGTCAGATACTTTTATAGCGTAAATACTGATGCATTAAATTCCAAAAGTGGTATGTTTTTTCAAATACACTGATGTCATATTATTTTCATGTTACTAGACAGTGTCACTTTGTATTTTAATTTGTAATTACTTTCTGGAGGTTTAACTGTCCATCATCTTACACCCTGACATATTACTCGATGATTTAAGTAAAATTAAGTCTAAATTTGTATACTGACGATCTGGAAACTGTATACACAAACACATGCAATCAGTTAACCATGCAGCTAAGAAATGTAATAAAATGTTGCACACAACTTCATTAAGGGCAAAAGATTACTAGTAACATTAAAATTAACTGCGATACTGGCAACAAATATTTCCAAATTTGAGAAGGATTCAGCTTTGCCCACTGCTCTGTACCTCTGACGGGTGCTCCATCCATGATTTCATACTTTGCAATGGTGTCATTTTCATGGTAAACATTGGGCCCAGTTCCTGTCGTCTCCCTCTTAATGATGTCTATCTCCAGATGCTTGATTTTAATCCGCACCAAAAGGAAATAGATTTTCCCAACTATCATGTCCTTGAGATGGTACCTAAAAGACAAGCAGGAATGTGTGCAATGACTCAGAACATGTGTAATTACTTACTGTTCATGGTGAAACATGTACTGGTATTGATATTCATCTGTAATCTGCATATCCATCCATCCATCCATCCATCTTCTATACCGCTTATCCTTCTTCAGGGTCACGGGGAACCTGGAGCCTATCCCAGGGAGCATCGGGCACAAGGCGGGGTACACCCTGGACAGGGTGCCAATCCATCGCAGGGCTAATCTGCATTTTTTTTTTTCAGATTTAGAAGCAAACACTCGAGTATATAATCTTAACCAGAATGTTAAACATGCGGTGTGATAACGGTTCTCATCTAACACACCATCAAATTAATTAGGAATCTGTGTTCTAAATTAAAATTGTCTTGTGGACAGTAATTGAATCGACACATTCGAAAAAGAGCTAGTCTCTCTTGCTTCACTAGGGGGCAAAGGAGAGCAATAAACTCAGGGCCATAAATTTATTGTAATGTGTCTGCTTCCAAAAAAAAAAAAAAAAAAAAAAAGGAGAAGGGGGGGGGGGGGGGATCTAATCTAGGGATTTCACAGCAGTGAGGGTGAATACTTATGCAATCATAACTGATTTTTTTTTTTCATAAATAATTTTGCAAACTATTGATTTCAGCCCCAGATACACTTTTCTATTATTATAGACTATTTTATGAAGATTCATAGATTATGACATAAAACCAATTAAGAATAGTTCAGTTCCAGGTTGGATCACTGGAAAATGTGGGAAAGGTGGATGAATACTTATGCAAGGTATTGTATATATTTCGCAGGGGTTTTGGTATTGAATGCCATATTTTATTGTGTTCTGTTGATGATGTATGCGCAACATACAATCCAGAATGTACCTTTCAGTTAAATGGCAATAAAATTAGCACATTTAAGAAAAGTTGTTGATATGTTATTGGTCAGTAAACTAACCTGGCTCACTTGTGATTGGACTGAGTGGCCCTAAAATTTGACAACCTTGCTTTTTACAATTGTTACAAAATTCATTTTAGTACATGTCCACAATCTGGTACAAGTCAGATGTTGCACATTACAATAAACCGTCTAGATATTTACTGTAGACTAACATTTTTTGTAGATCTGGGCATCAGTTTAAAGACATTACATATTTTAATTAACACATTAAGTAACCCGACTGTCTATGTCCTTTCCCCTTTAGTACATTGGCCTTCTGGTGAATTTTATTCACATTTGGTCTAAGCAGAAAAGTAGTTTTACGTATATATTGTAACAAGGGGTCACAAATTGTAAACACTATAGCTAAACTGTAGATGTTGTGATGGTACTGTGGACCCTCTAAATTACAAGCTCACTCTAACTCTAATTA
Organism: Ictalurus furcatus; assembly: GCF_023375685.1. Taxonomy (NCBI): domain Eukaryota; kingdom Metazoa; phylum Chordata; class Actinopteri; order Siluriformes; family Ictaluridae; genus Ictalurus; species Ictalurus furcatus. Next base: position 13,447,446 of record NC_071270.1, on the reverse strand, counting down.
GAAGAACATTAGAGGAACAGTATATAGGCCTAATAGCTCAACAGTGAGCTTAGCATTTTGCAGGAGATCATATTACAGAGACTTTGTTTCCCCCAATATAGTATATAGCTCACTTTTTTTTTGATTCCATGATTCACAAATTTAGAAACTTACTTGGATTTGTTGTACTCAAACTCAATGTGTAGGCAGTCCCCACTTCCATCTTAATAGAGGAGTTCAGCTCTGGATATGTGCTGAGTGTGTGCACAACAATGTCTATCTCTTTGCTGATATCATTTAGCCTTCTGCTGACAGTCGCTCGTAGAAAATAGCTTTGAAATAAAAATATGTTTTAAAAATTCAGTTGAAGTATATGATTAAAATTAGCAGTTAGATAAAATCATAGCTACATAATTTCTTGGTAAATGGTGCACTTACATAGCGCTTTTATCCAAAGCGCTTTACACTGTGTCTCATTCACCCACTCACACACCAATGGTAGCAGAGCTGCCATGCAAGGTGCTAACTTGCCATCAGGAACAACTAGGGTTTCAGTGTCTTGCCCAAGGACACTTCGGCATGTGAAGTCATGCGGGCCAGGAATCAAACCGCCAACCCTACGATTAGTGGACAACCCGCTCTACCACCTGAGCCACAGCCACCGCATTACTTAAACGCTATGCAAATGAAATACTTCAACATGACTAATCCTTTTATGAGTCTGGTGTTTATCCATGATGGACACATTCTGTAAATACTATTTCAAAGTCAAACATCTGAGACTGGCTCATCTCACCCGGCCGAGCAAGGTCCTTCACCAGCGATACAAACTCATGATGGTTCCCGCTGTCATAGTACAACTCTGAAAACACAAAGTAGGGAGAAAAGGAAAAAGGGATAATGTGTCATTAATAATTAGTGAATTACACATGTGTTCCATCTTCTATACCGCTTAATCCTTTTCAGGGTCACGGGGAAACCTGGAGCCTATCCCAGGGAGCATCAGGCACAAGGCAGTGTACACCCTGGACAGGGTGGCAATCCATCACAGGGCACACAAACACACACCCATTCATACACTACGGACACTTTGGACATGCCAATCAGCCTGGGGAGAACATGCAAACTCTGCACACACAGGGCCACAGTGGGAATCAAACCCCCAACTCTGGAGGTGTGAGGCAAACGTGCTAACCACTAAGCCACCATGTGCCCACTTTTCCACCTCTGGTGTTTATTGCCAAAAAGCTCCATTTTGGTTTCATCTGACCATAGAACCCAATCCCATTTGAAGTTCCAGTGGTGTCTGGCAAACTGAAGCTGCTTGAGTTTGTTTTTGGATGAGAGTAGAGGCTTTGTTCTTGAAACTCTTCCAAACAACTTGTGGTGATGTTGGTGACTTCGGATTGTGGTTCTGGAGACTTTCTGACCCCAAGACTCAACTAACTTCTGCAATTCTCCACATGTGATACTTGGAGATATATTGGACACTCGAACCATCCTCTTCACAGTGCGTTGAGACAATATAGAAACATGTCCTCTTCCAGATTGATTCATAACATTTCCAGTTGACTGGAACCTCTTAATTGGGCATTTTCAATGCTTTTGCTATTTTCTTATAGTTACTTCGCATTTTGTGATGCTCAACAACCTTTTGCTGCACATCACAGCTATATTCCTTGGTCTTACCCATTGTGATGGATGACTAAAGGGAATTTGGCCTACGAGTTCTCATATTTACAGATGTATCTCAAAAAATTAGAATACCGTGGAAAAGTACATTTCTTTCCGTAATTTAATTCAAAAAGTAAAACTTTCATATATTCCAGATTCATTACACAAAGTGAAATGTTTCAAGGCTTTTTTTGTTTTAATCTTGATGATTATGGCTTATAGCTCATGGAAATCAAAAATCCAGTATTGCAAAATATTAGAGTAAAGAATTTTTCCACTTTTTGAAATAAATTACAGAAAAAATAAACTTTTCCACGATATTCTAAATTTTTTTAGATGCACCTCTATACCCCTGTGAAATGGGAAGTCATGGTTGAACAATTTCCTGTTCCTAGTCACCCAGGTGTGCTAAAAACGTAAAATATCAATGGGAATATACTTCAAATATATTTTCCCCATGTGAATTTATAGGGGTGCCAATAATTGTGCCACACATATTTTAAACAAATATTTTTTTAATATCCGTGTTGTGTTTGCAATTGTTGATATCCATGAGAGCAGAGTATTTTTGTGACTTTTTTTTTTTTTTAAAGAAAATGTTAAACAAAGACAATTTTTCACAGTCTTCTTTGCTCATATTTACCAAGGGTCCCAATATTACTGGCAGGCACTGTAAAATTATTGACTGTATCCCATATGTAGGATACTTAAATTTGTGAGCCCTCTTTTTCTCCAACCATCAGTGGAAACAATCATAAGACCATGGCTGACCAGACATTATTAGGGTAGAGTGCTGTGCTGGTATATGTGTGTTAGAGAAAGCAACTTTGTTAGGATTTTTAAAGACTGTGCACACTTACAGCCACTTACAGTTTACTTACACTTTACACTTACAGTTCATGGAAATCAAAAATTCAGTATTTCAAAATATTAGAGTAAAGAATTTTTTCACTTTTTGAATTCAATTACAGGAAAAAAAAACCTTTCCACGATATTCAAATTTTTTAAGATGCACCTGTATACCCCAGTCATGGTTGAACAATTTCCAGTTCCTAGTCACCCAGGTGTACTAAAAACGTAAAATATCAATGGGAATATACTTCAAATATATTTCCCACATATGAATTCATAGGGGTGCCAATAATTGTGACACATTTTAAACAAATATTTTTAATAAATAAAAATTTATGAGCCCTCTTTTTCTCCAACCATCAGTGGAAACAATCATAAAACCATGGCTGACCAGACATTATTAAGGTAGAGTGCTGTGCTGGTATATGTGTGTTAGAGAAAGCAACTTTGTTAGGATTTTTAAATACTGTGCACACTTACAGCCACTTTATTCGACACACCTTCCCTGTTGGTGTACAGTTGAAGACCACACTTATCTTTCTCCATATGCAGTGTGTCAGTTTCTGATTGCAGAATGTTGTTGGCTGGATATGTATGGCTAATTAATAATTCTCAACTCGGCAGTCATAGTGGGGTGTTTAAAAATCCAAGGAACACTGCTGTGTCTTATACACTCATACTACCACTGTCACTGCTGAGCTGAAAAAGGTACCTCATCCTGTTATTGGGCCAGTCCATCTCAAGTGGTCCAATATAGGTTGCGTGACAAATGTTTAATTTTTTTTTTTTTAAATGGTGATTACCTCTGTGAATTGGCATTGCAAAACCACCATTTTTTATTTTAAACTTGGTTTAACGTTGACAGCCAGCCGTTTATGGAAACCTCAATATCTTGGCTCAGGAAGGTCCTAGCTCCTTGGAAAAAACTGACCTCTAGAGCACATGACAAGGTATATTTTCTTGTATTCTTGTTCCTTATTCTTAGAACTTAGGTCCAAAATTGCGAGCAGTTCCACTTTTGGGGTCAATTTATAATGGCAAGCGTTCTTAAAAATGTATTTTTTTAAATTACCCTCCCTTTGGGTTGAATATCTCTGGTGAGGGACCAGATACAAACCTGAACTTTTCACAGAAATAAGTCCTTTTTAGTAGCATTCTACTACTGCATTGTAACCAGTGGAAACTGCATTTTGAGATTCCACTGGTTAAGAGCCAGGGCTAGTAGAAATCTGTGGAAAAGACTACTTTATTCATGCATTTTAAGAAATCAACAGACGTAATAAGCATAACAAATAATAAAAAATTAACAGTATTTTACATTAATTGTGTTTATGATTGACATACAATACCTTATGCTTGTCAGTGAGGTCTATAATGTTACTACATTGGATACTGGCAACTGTAAAGCATGATCTATCACAGGGTATAGGTTCAAATCTGCAGAATTTAGCTATGTGCATGTACCTTGTACAGTAATGTACTCTAGAGACCAATTTTGGTTCCAAGGAGCTAGGACCATATGAGCCGAGACACTGAGGTTTCAGTAAACAGATGTATAACGAGAATGTGTTGTGTGCCATGACAAAAAGATGGCCGTCGTAGTTAAACCAAGTAAAATAAATCAATAAAAACTGGTGGGTTTGCAATGCCAATAATACATAGATGTAATCACTCAAAAAAAATAATTTAAAAAAACTAAAAAAAACAAACAACTTTACAATGATTGAACCACTTGAGATGGACTGAATATTATTGTTGTGTCTTTGTGTTAGACTACAACTTAAGAAAAATAAAGGAGACACTCGGAGGTAAAGTTAACTCATGTATTAACCAGAGCAAGAGCAAGCAACATAACAATGCGCATGGCTAATTACCAATCAGAAATCAATGCTAAGGGAAGTGATTCCACTTAAAAAAATAGATCCACTCTATACACTACACTCCTCCCCTTTTAGATGTATGCAAAGCATATGAATAGAAAATAAAACATTATAATTTGCTCTCTGCAAATCTTGTTTTTAAACAGTCTATGACTATAACTATAACAGTCTATGATACAAACTATAACTACTATGGTTATAACTATAAAACCAAGTCAGTTCTTTACAGATCCAGTCTTTTGGGTGGCGCCCTGTTCCTTTCAGGGTAGTGCCTCTGTATCTGTGGAGTAAAATGAGGGTTCTTTTCAAGGGAGACTGTTTCTGTTGCAGGTGTCATACATTTGTTAGTGTCATGATCAGAATCAAGTGAAGTCTGGTGGACACACTGTGTCTGGTTTATTGAATGCAGACTGTTCAGGGGTGTTCTTTGGCTGAGCATCCAGTATTTGATCAAAGTGACGTCTCCACGTATGCTCTCCAATGTCCACTTCGTACATCAGTGGTCCAGCTCTCATGGCTATCCGCCCAGGTGTCCACTTGTTCTCTCGATAATCACGCGCTAAAACTTGCTGTCCAACATCAAAACTGCTTTACTTGTCAACTTGCTGAACTGTTTATTCTGCACTTCCCGCCGCAAGTTAGGTTTTAGAAGGTCAAAGCGAGATCTCAGTTGTCTGTTCATGAACAGCAGTGCAAGCATCTGGTTTGTTATTGCATGCACAGAGGTATACAAAAAGGAATTTGTCCACCTTATGTTGCAGAGGAATGTCCTCTTTCTCCATGGCTTTAATGGACTTTTTGAATGTTTGGACAAACCGTTCAGCTAACCCATTTGTAGCTGGGTGGTGTGGCACTGACTTGAAGTGTTTAATGCCATTTCTCTTCAAGAAAAGTCTGAATTCGTCTGAAGTACACTGTGGTCCGTTGTCACTCACAATAAGCTCAGGTAGGGCTTCTCAGGTAGAGAAGATACTCCTCAAAACAGAAATAGTCTTTTCTGAGGTCGTAGATTTCATTGGTATGACCTCGGGCCACTTTGAATGAGCGTCCACAGCAATTAGAAACATGGAATTCATGAATGGCCCGGCAAAGTCAATATGCACCCTTTGCCATGGTGTAGACGGCCACTCCCACGGATGTAAGGGTGCCTGAGAGGGTACATTTTCAATGATATGATATCCTGAACAGGATTTTGTGAGATCCTCGATCTGTCTATCTATTCCCGGCCACCAAACGTAGCTACGAGCGAGCCTTTTCATCTTGACTGTACCCAGGTGACCCTCAGGTAGGTTCTCCAACACTCTAGTACGGAGCTTAGCGGGAACTATAACACGAGAGCCACACATCAGAGTCCCTTGGCACACAGACAGTTGCTCACGTCTCACTGAAAACTCTGGGAACATAACATTTCCATGAGCTGGCCAACCCTGTATGGTGACGTCATACACTTTTGACAGTGTCAGGTCATTCTGTGTTTCTTTTTGTATCTCTGCGTTTGTTACCGGCAGCTGGTCCACCAGTGCTGTATGGAACACTTCCTCTGGATCCTGAGTGGAAGGCTTTTCTTCCTCAGTTGTAGACAGTGGAAGGCGTGACAAAGCATCAGCGTTACTGTGCATCTTGGTACCTTTAAACTCTATGTCATAAGAATGGGCTCCCAAGAAAAGTGCCCAACGTTGTAACCGTGTGGCTGACATCACTGGAATTCCCTTCCTGGGGTTGAAGATGGACACAAGGGGCTGGTAGTCTGTCACTAAGATGGACTTTTGGCCATAAAGGTAGTGATGGAACTTCTTTATGCCCCATACTAGACTAAGGGCCTCTCGATTGATCTGTGCATAATTGCGTTCTGCACTCGTCAGTGATCTTGAAGCAAACGCAATCGGACACTCAGATCCATTGTCCATAGTGTGCGATAAAACGGCACCAATGCCATATGGAGACGCATCACATGCCAGTCTGATGGGTCATGATGGATCTTAGTGGGTAAGGAGTACAACTGAGTTTATCAGTCTTTTTGTCTCTTTGAATGCTTTCTCACATTTTTCTGACCACTCCCATTTTGTTGCTGTCTGTAACAGTGCATTAAGTGGGTGCAGCATTGTAGCAAGATTTGGGAGAAATTTGTGATAATAGTTTACAAGGCCCAAATATGATCTAAGTTGTGACACGTTTTCCGGTCTAGGTGCCTGGAGCACAGCTTCAACTTTCTCCTGTGATTTGTGTAAGCCATGTTTGTCAACGACATGTCCACAATATGAGATTTCACTCTTGAAAAACTCACACTTCTCTTTCTTTGCCGATAGGCCATACTCGTTTAGCCTGGTAATCACTTTGCTGAGGTTTTGGAGATGTTCTTAATCATTCTTGACTGTCACTATTATGTCGTCAAGATAACACTGTGTCCCTGGTATATCTTGAAGAACCTGATCCATTGCTCTTTGCCAAATGGCTGGAGCCAATGCCACACCGAACACAAGACGATTATACTGGTACAGTCCCTTATGAGTGTTGATGGTTAGGTACTTCCTGCTTGACTCCTCAACTTCCATTTGAAGATATGCCTGTGACAAGTCAACCTTTGAAAACTTCTTCCCTCCTGCCAGAGATGAGAAAATATCTTCAATTTGTGGCAGGGGGTACTGCACAATGTGCAGTACAGGGTTAATGCTCACTTTGAAGTCCCCGCATATGCGAACACCTCCACCTTTCCCTTTCTTGATTATCGGCACGATGGGTGTAGCCCAATCACTCCACTCAACCTTGGAGAGAATGGAAGATGCCTCCAAGCTTTGAAGTTCAGCATCTACTTTAGGACGTGGTGCATAGGGCACTGGACGTGCTTTATGAAATCTTGCCGTCGCTGTTTCATTTAATTCAATTTTCGCCTTCATGCCTTTAAATTCATCAATGCCCTTTTCAAACACTTTTGCATTAGCATTCAGGAGCTGTGACAGTCTTTGGTTAGAGCTACAGTTTATGCTGTTAAGACCTGTTGATGATATGTTGAGGGCTTTGATGGTATACCAGTCAAGCTGGATTTTTCTCAACCACTCCCATCCAAAAAGAGCTGGCCCTCCACTTTTCAACACATAAAGCTCCAGCTGCTGTGTTTTGCCACCATATGTGACATCTACCTTCAGTTTGCCTTTAGGAGACACCTTTTCACCTGTGTATGTCTTTAACATGACTGAGGTCTTTTCTAACAGTAGCTTGAAAAACAGTCTGTTGTAGACAGCTTCAGAAATTACAGACAAAGCTGAGCCTGTATCCAGCTCCATTTTGTTTACACCAGACACATTTGTTGTTATCCATATTATTTTCCTGTCCGTTTCAGTCATGCTATGCAATTCTAGGCATGACAGATCATCTTCGTCAGAGCCTGTGCTCTCTGATATGTTTTCACATTCAGACACTTTGTGCACTTGTTTAGTTTTGTATTTGAAACCTTTGTCTTTACCTGGTTTTCCTTCTTGGCCGTGCTTTTTGTCTGTTTTGCACACTCGTTCTATGTGGCCTTGTCTGTGACACTTTCTACAGACTTTTTCCTTGAACCAACAATCATTTGTATCATGAGAGGATTTACCACACCTATAACATTTCTGCCTTTTTGCACCACGTAGGGACATTTTGTGCATTTCATTTTCTACAGTCTTCTTTTGTAGCTCCGATGCATCCTTGGCTACTGTTACCATTGAAATGGCCAGTGCTTTTTCCAAGTCCAAGTCTTTTTCTGACAATAGCCTCTTCTGTGTGCTCGAACAATGCATGCCACATACCAGTCTGTCCCTTAATGTATTAGAAAGTCCCTCTTTGAAGTCACAATGCTGTGAAAGTTTGCATAGTTCTGCCATGTCTTCAGAAATGTTCTCCTCCCTTGACTGGTTTCTTTTGTGAAATCTCAATCTTTCCGCTATCACTAGTGGTTTGGGGTTCAAGTGACCTTGTAAGAGGTCAACAATTTGTTTGAATGTCTTGCTTGCTGGCTTTGCAGGGGTTACTAGGTTGCGTAAAAGATTGTATGTTTTAGTCCCCATGAGACTAAGGAGTTCAGAAACTTTCTTCTCTGCATCCACATCGTTCGCTTCACAATACAGTTCGACCCTTTCAATATACGCCTCCCAGTCTTCATTAGCGCTGTCGAACTCATCTATTTTCCCGACGAAGGCCATTGTGTTAATTCCACTTTAGCTTTTTAGCGTCTTTTACTGCGTGCCATGCACAGTTAATGTTACTCACGCAACCCTTTCGCTAGCAGTGACTGCCTGCCGTGATTCACTATTTCTCTCCTCTTTTCCTCCGGAGACCATCTGGCATCTCATAACCGTGTATCCAGCGATATTCAGGTTCGCAATTCACTCGTCGCCAATTTGTTGTGTCTTTGTGTTAGACTACAACTTGAGAAAAATAAAGGAGACACTCGGCGGTAAAGTTAACTCGTGTATTAACCAGAGCAAGAGCAAGCAACATATCAATGCGCATGGCTAATTATTAATCAGAAATCAATACTAAGGGGAGTGATTCCATTAAAGAAATAGATCCACTATATCCAAAAACTCAGCCTTCCTGAAAGAACAGGTGATCCTTCCATATAAACTCACATAGCTTTTCCTAGTGTTACACATTATAGACCACAAGAGGGCGCTAGGAGTACAGTTACTGAGCAAGGCCTTCAAGGTAAAAGTCTTTTTGACAACAATATGCCAGTTTCTAGTAGGAAACATAAACTTTGTGTCAACTAACATTATTAAGATTCTCATTCAAAAGAATATTCAGCTGACAAAAATAAACAAATATGGCTCCATTAGTCTAACAGTTTACTAGATGTGTGTCAGAATGGAAAAAAAATCCTTTCTATGATGAAATCTTGACATTTTCAGCTATGTGTAGTTCTGGAAACTGCAGACATCCATCCATCCATCCATCCATCTACCGCTTATCCTTTTCAGGGTCACGGGGAACCTGGAGCATCGAGCACAAGGCGGGGTACACCCTGGACAGGGTGCCAATCCATCACAGGGCACAATCACATACACACTCACACACCCATTCATACACTACAGACACTTTCATGGTACACTTTAGCCTACCATGCATGTCTTTGGACTGGGGGAGGAAACTGGAATACCCGGAGGACAGGTACAACATGCAAACTCCACACATACATGGCCCCGGCAGGATTCGAACCCCGGAGGGAGGAAGGAGGAAGTTGTTGGGAAAACAATCTCTGATTACTTCAGTAAGTTTAGTTCCGTTAGCTATATTTAGTTTGATAAAAATACTGCATTTTTATTAGGGCGTGCCATCTGTTTAAAACTTTGTCCTCTGTCCTCAAGCACAGTACTGGCAGGAAACTAAATTTTGTTCAGAATCTGATTTTCATCATTTTTTGGCTGTTTTTTCAATTCAGCTGCCATGACATCAGCCACAGATCTTATATTTGAATTTATTTTGCATTTAAGCACTTGCAACTATTACTGAACAGATATACTTAGCAGTTGAACTGATAAATATGCATTTACTGAAGACTATAGGAACTCCTGTGAAGTAGAATCAACTCGATCAAGACACTTGCACCAGCAGCTGTTTACAGATGAATGAAGTTAGCTAAACAGCTCTCAGACCAGTTTTTGGATAAGGTCTGAGTGACATCCTCTAACTCAGTTCTCGCTTAAGATAAATGACTTTATCAGTGAAACAGAGTCAGTGAATGCCGACCTTATTAGGCATGTTGTAGCTGGACACTTCCTAGTGTGGATAAGCATCATTGTGGTATCTAATACCAACATCTCCTCCTTCAATCCGTGTTAATCACCCCCACCCCCACCTCTTTTCTCTCACCAACAACGTAGCGGAAGTTGGGAGGGAACAGCACCAGCAGTCTGGGGAGTTGGAGGAAGATGAAATAGTTCACAGCTGCAAGCCCTCCTCCCCTACTCACCATCTTGGTGCACTGCTGTCTGGCATCCAGAGCGACCTCAGGGTGAGTTCTTTGCCTTTCTAAATACAAGAAATTTGAAACAGGAATATTTTTGCATAATAAAACCCGCTTGTTGTCAGTTAAAATTGAAACCATTCAGTTTGTAGGTGCAGCACTTTGCAGAAACAGAAACAGAGGTCACTGGAGTCTTGTTTCTACTTTAATGTGTTCTCCATATATAACAGACATCATCTACAATTACCCCACATATAAAGAGGGCAATTACTTTTATGACACCTATAATAAGAGTCTCAAAGATTGAACAGATGATCAAAAGATTTACCATTTAATTAGAGAATCAGGTTTATAGCAACTACTGTGGACATGATCTCAGCAGCATAATGATTAACACAACACTGAATGTATATATTCTTTACCTTTAGGCAAGTTCTGAGAAATAAAATGAGATTCAGACTTTATTTAGTCAGATGTATGCAAAATCTTAAATGTACTAATGCACTTCATATCTTCATTGTGGCCCAGGCTGTGATGTGTAGGTGAAGTGTGGAAACTCTGAATTCTCCTCATTGCCTGGCAGGAATATAGATGGGTCTGGCATTACTCAGACACACTGACTCGCCTTGTTCCTGTGACCAGAAAGTGAGCCCTTGTGTATGTGTGTCTGTAGGAAACGCTGCACCTGGGCCCTTTGGAGCAGAAGCTGTTGATTGTCGTTGGCCAGGCCATGCCCCTTTCTCCTTTGCTATCTGACCCTGAAGATTTGGACAAGTTAATACAGCTAGGCCAGATCCAGGCACAAGATGGGACTCTCACAACAAATATCATTCGCAACAAGTTCCAGTAAACATATAGTTATACTCTAAACTCTGCTTTTCATTTTTGGCTACGAAAGTCTACCAAACATTTCATTTCCATGACTGTGAAAGCTGATGATTAGAACATCAAGTGGTTTTACTCTATGAATGCATATACACATGCAGGGGTGGACAAATCAACGGCTTGAGCTATTAGTTTTTAGGCCTGGTGGACAAGTAGACGCAGAGGACTAGTAGTCACCAGCATTTTGTTTTCTCATTCAGCAACCAGAGAAAGTATTTTAATGTATTTTATGTACATTTAAATTCAATTGCTGTAACTACAGCACTAGCAACTTGTCCTGAACCCCACTGCCTGTTGCACTACACATTGTGGCTGAGGTGTGATCTGGCTGACAGTAGAACTCTTGCATGACTCTGTTCAGTGGTGGCATGTCTATAGGGGCAGAACCCGAAAATTTACATCAGCCACTCAAATCTTCACAAAGACTAATGATTTTTTAAAAATGCTGCTATTTATATCATTATTATTCTTTTTCTTCTGCTCTGGAAGTCTATGGCAGCCCATAGAACCACTTGGGGGAAAGTTATTAAATTTGGTACACAGATAGAGGACAATCTGATCTGTTAATACAGCAAATTTGGAGTCTCTAACTCAATCCCTTTAGCACCACCAACTGTCCAAAGTTGCAGACATTTATGGTAATAACTTGAACCACGAGTCCTAGAAACAAAATTCTTTCGTCTGATTCCTTGACTCAAGACGATTCGATTGGACCCTTTGACTTCATTTTCCAGCCTTTTGAATTTTCTGAAAAACATACTTTTTCATACTCCTCTTAGACCGTTTGTACGATTTGCACGAAAATCAGCCTGCATTATCTTGAGGCACTCACAACAAAAAGTTATTCACAAAATTTTGTTAAACCATACCATTTTCGAATACCGCTTCAACAAATTTGAAGAACGCTCAAAATTGAACTTGAGGCTGTATCTCCACAGCGCTTTGAGGGATTGTGACGAAAGTTGGTACGTGTCATCAACATTAGGCTCTTAGGTTACCTGCAGAGTTTCGGCACACTGCCGCCCTACTGGTCAGGATATGTTTTTTTTTTTTGGTTTATAACTCTTGGAACACTTTCCTGCATGATAGCAATCATGTCCAGATTTCCTGTACCGTTTCAGAACAGCATCACATACTGGACAAAATTAGCTCTTTTTGTTTTTTAAATAAATGTTTTTTTTTTATGATAGAAAAAAGTAAACTTTCTAACCCCTCATATACCGTTCATCGGGCACTAACCAAGAACATGCCACAAAGCTTCTTTTGCTGCTCATGGTGTCGATAATTGGTTTTAAACTGGTTTATTGCTGCTTGCAGCTATATTTATTATCATCATCATCATCATCATCATCATCAACCCAGTTAATGACAGATGCCAAATTGGGCTAGTTTAAAAGTACTCAGTGGCCACCTTAATTTATAGCAAATTATCACAATTAAATCTAATAAATTTCTACGAAAAAAAAAAAAGTGAAAGTGCAAACAGTGTGTCTAGGGTTGGGCGATATGACAAAAATATCATGATACACAATGCACTCAGATAAAAATATATCATGATACCCGAGGACATTTGTACGATACACTCGGTATCATTTAATTTGTAATTATTAAACACATTTAAAAAATACAATCACCATACCAATGGTATCTCAGAAAAAGTTATTGCGTAGTCATTTATCGCAATATTGCCCAGCCCTAGTCTATGCTCTACAGAACCATTTCTATTCTAAGATACGTTGTAAAGATTAGGAAAGGATTATGGCATGGGTAATGTCCAATGTGTGAAAATGCATGTGAAACACTTGTTTGCAAAGTCTGAGGAAAAAAAAAAGAAACATTTCCCTCTTTTCCAATGAAAATTTGTCCCACAATTGTCATTAATTATTAATGCCACCCAGATCCACCAAAATAAATCATGAGTTGCTTATATAAATAAATAAAGCTGCTAGTCAGACAACTTTATTTAAAAGATTATATTGGATATTATTGTTTATGTATAAAACATTGGCCAATGGCTTGCTGACATTTTGTCGAGGGCACAATCAATCATAAACTTTAAAAATAAATAAATAAAATTTAAAAGTGAGGATAAGGACTATGGCTACACCAAGTCCTCCCTTACCTAGGAATTTATATATTCATCTTACCATACACCTTATTGCACTTACCATTTTTAGCCTAGTCAGTTAGCTATCCAGGAAAGAAAAATCATGGGCCTGGGGAGCACAGTAGAGCTTTTACTTGCGTGATGGACTAGCTAATAGGTTTATGATTTGTCCACCCCTAATCTGTAACAAACAATACATGAATACAATTATAATTGTATGGAGCAAAAATGAATAACACCCATAGTCCTATGTAAGACCGTTATAAATAAAACACACGGCTCTTGTGGAAGCTCCTCTTTTATTTGAAAATCAACCAAGTTCTGCTCACATACATTTTATATAGTTATAAACAAAAAATAGAATCTGCAGGGACAATGCAGCAAGTATGTTAAGTCAATGGAAAGAATCACTTCATATTGGGACCATCTTTCATGCTCCCCTTTTCGACAGGGTCTGGGTTTATTTACACAAAGCACCGATCAACAGTGCTTCCCTTTCCCATGTTCTACTGCTCCTACTGTTAATTTACAAGGACACTAAGAATCCCACCCTGATGATAGCAACCTGCGACATACACACCCATTTCCCTGTGTTCCTACTTCAGCGAAGACCGCCCCCTAGTGCCAGTGGAAGAAAGATGGCCCAAGCATGAAGGCTACTTTGCATATTCAAGTTGGAAAGGCAGCTGTATAACTGTCAGTGTAAAAATAATGACATGCCAAGCATAAAGCAAAACAGCTCCTCCCCTAAGCAATGCTGCAGAATCACAAATGTAATGATACCAGTCTGATAAATGTTCCCTTGGAAAAACAAAAACAAACAAACAAAAAAAAATTAGGCACAGAAGTAACCATGTGAGTTCATAAACTGTGTACTCTCCTCCCATTTTCCTTACAAAATAGATAGATAGATAATTTATTATGCAGGGGGTGAGTTTGTGTACTACGAATAATTGCACGAGGGAAGGAACGGGGTTCAAAGAATACTTAGTGCTCTGTGATTCAGTTTACAGGTGGTTTGATTTTTATTTTCCATTTTCTTTACAATGTTTCTCTCAACACACCCACTCTCAAAATCTAATTCTGCAGCCATACACACGAAAGCATATTCACTCCTACACACCTCTCATTAAGGAAGAGATTGATAAGGTCATAATTTTATGTCTTCAGTGGGTAAATCATAAATAAATACAAACAATACACAAGGAATGTCTACTGCAAATGTAATAACATGAAAAAATAATTAACAAAATCATAATACAAACTGAAGTCTCCAAATCTTAAGGATGCTGGTTAAATTAGGGAAATCATGATGGCTGATCAGGACAAAAAAAAAAGGAAAGAAATAATGCCAGCCCCAACCTGGTCTCTTATTCAAATTTGAAATGTGTAATGTTCCCAATGTGTCTTTACATCCCTCTTCCCTACCTGGAAATTACCTATGTGGCTTTACAGATGCTAATCAGTCAGGAACAGTCTGGGCCAGGGGAAAAAACCTGCAGCTGTGTTACTGTTAGACAAATTACAAAAGACTTGCTAAGTCTCATCATACACCACCCCTTCACCCCAAAGCCCACCCGCCCACCCTGTTTCCTGTCCGGGTCAGTTTCCTGTGCTGGGGCCACACTTTGAGCGCAGAGTCAAACAGTGAACTGGGGACAGATTAAAGGTTTGAGATTGGAGACCGTGTGATTCGTCCTCAGGGAGCCAACACTCGCTTCACATGAACTGCATCTGGAACAGGACAGAACCGCATTACTACAGTTTCAGTTCAGGGCTGCCCAAATCTGTGTGGAGCACCACAGGTGGTTAAAAAAAAAAAAAAAAGAAAAGAAAAAAGCTGACATTCAATGCACCTTCTGTAAGTATTCACACCCTTGAACTTTCACACATTTTGTAGTGTTACATCCTAGACATGAAATGGAGTTAACTTTGATTGTGTGTCATGAAGCTACATGAAATAGCCATAATATCAAAAATCTATATAGTCTACAAAAATATTTACAAATAAACATAAAAGCAACCAAAAGGATGAAGGTAACTTTGACAGAGCTGTAAAGAACCATAGCTGAAATGGAAAAAGCTGTTCATAGGACAACCACAGCCCAGACAATGACCAGAGTGGTAAGAAAAAAGCTCAATGAAATTTGGAGTTTGCCAAGAAGGTATGTGACTATAATTGAACTTTTTGGCCTTGGCATAAACCCAATACTGTTCATCAACCTGAGAACACAATTCCCACACTGAAGTATGACTGTGGTAGTATCATGTAGTGGGGATGCTGCTTTTCATCAGCAGGGACTGGGAAACTGGTCAGGGTTGAGGGCAAGATGGATGGAGCCAAATATGTGGGGGCAATCGTAGATGAAAATCTGTTCCAAACTGCAAGATAATTGAGACTGGGGTGGAAGATCACAACGTGTGTGTATATATACACTGCCAAAGCTACACTGCAATGACACAAAACCCAAGAACCTGAATGTTAGACTGACCCAGTCAAATCCCAGACCACATTCCAATTAAGTTTGTGGCATGACTTGAAAATTGCTGTTCACCAATGGTCTCCATCCAATCTGACAGAGCTTGAGAAATTTTGTCAAATATATCATGAGCCAGATGTGCAAAGCTGATGACAGACTCCAGGGTCCCAGGTTCAATCCTGAGCTATAGTTACTCTCTTGAGCTATCTGTAGTTGTCAGTACTGTGTGGTTTCCCCCCACATCCCAAAAACATGGCAATAGTTGGACTGGCTAAGAATTGCCCCTAGGTGTGAATGTCTGTGTATGTGTGTGGGTGTGTGTGGGTGTGTGTGGGTGTGTGTGTGTGTGTGTGTGTGTGTGAATGTGTGCTGTGCAATGCACTAGCATCCCATCTAGGGTGTTTTGCAGATTCAATGTGATCCTGACCAACACAATGTGGTTTCTGAAAGTGAGCAAGTGAGTGAGTCACAATAAAAACAAGCACCTTCAAATGTTATACACACTGTCAAAATCCAATTAAATCCATTTCCATTCCAGCTTGTAACACTATAAAATGTTGAAAAGTTCATTGGGGTGAAATTGTGAATAGTGTAATAGAATATAATTGGTCTGATTTATCAATTGTCATGAAAATGGTGTAAGCTAATGGTAATAATAATAACAATAATAATAATAATAACAATAATAA
The DNA here is from genome assembly GCF_023375685.1 of Ictalurus furcatus. Taxonomy (NCBI): domain Eukaryota; kingdom Metazoa; phylum Chordata; class Actinopteri; order Siluriformes; family Ictaluridae; genus Ictalurus; species Ictalurus furcatus. The sequence goes on along the minus strand of NC_071270.1, from coordinate 13,430,965 downwards.
TAATAATAATATCAAAAACAATAGTAATAAGATGGCCACATTTCATCTTATTGACCAAACACCACAGTCATGAGGTGAACTGAAAACAAGTGTTTGCATAATGGTAGACTAGGCAATGACTAATGCACTGAATCACATGGGGTGAAACTAAGCACAACAACAACAACAAAAAAAAATTAGCAGCAACACAACACAAAGTCTGAGATATTCAGAAATGATATGCTTTTAAACTTGGAATGTCAAAGTGTATTAGATTTATTTATAATGAGAAGTGAACTCTAAAGTAAACAGGGTGTAGACAATAAGGCGGCTGTTAATAGAAGCAGACCCAGTGCTATTAACATGCAGCACATACAAACATGGCCCAGGCATGCTGTACCTAAAAGTGTCCCTAAAGGAACTCCTTGAGAGAAAGCTGTGCAAAGGGGTCCTGTCCTGGTGGCATGAGAGAACTCTGACTTGAGGGACTAGAGGCAGCTGAGGGCTAGTTCAGAGAGAACGAGAAAGTGTCAAGGAGGCCATACACACACACAAACACACGGAGGAGAAAAACCACAGAGCCGGAGTGGCTAGAAAATGAAGCTGCAAGTGTTAAGGTCAGAGAAAGGTCTGCTTCTTTAAGTATGCACACTACAGTAGCATACTACAGAGATGAGAAGGTGGCATGATAGCAGCAGGATTAGCATTGTTTTGCTTTTACAGATTGAAATGGAATGTATATCTGTAGCCATATCTCAATGCATCCATGCTAGCCTTGTTCAGAAGAGCCCTGTAATGGAACATGCAGATACATGAGGTTCATTCACTGCTTTCTGAACACAGGTTCAAATGTTCTGAGCTGCTTTTGCTCAACGAATAGAATTCCATTAATTCAGACAGCAGCATCTCTTCAGGGAGATCCAGGTGAAGTGCAGTGTGCTCACGTTTGACAGAGTAGACTGGAGAAATACAGTGAATAATTGGATTTCTACTGTCTACTCTGGGAAACCACATTGGGACTTGACCATAACATTTGTGGCATGGTGCAATGGTTAACAGCTTGGCAGCAAGTCCAAAAGCAGTCACATGTGCTTACCTGCGCTCCTGAGATTGAGCCGAAAGGGTTAGGCGGCCTCATCACAGGCTGCGTGTACATCATGGTAGGTTGTGTCATCATGGTCACTGGAGCCATCTGAGCTGGCTGGACCAACAAACAAGAAGAAAAGAAATATATTTAATATTTTTCTAACGCTGCTTAAACCAAAGTCCTGCTAACTGCTCCCAAAACCAAAGTTATGTTCATGTGGTTGACATGAACATAGTAATGACAGCAGCTCATTATCATTCTAAAGCATGGGTACTTGCGTTCGGTTACTGGTCCTGCTTGTCGAAGTATAACGTGAAAGGATTCATAAATAAGACTGTTATTTTTAATAATTACACAAGACACCTCTGGCTCAAACCCCATACCTCAGGTCAAATATAAAAATGGATTCCTGTTACTGTTTTCACCACCATTTACATCACTCAACATCCGTCATGCTCACAGACAACACCCTGTTTTGTGTGGGTTCATACAGTATGTACTAAAAAACAGATGTTTCATAGAGTTGTAGCTGAGTTAATTGTTCTGTTCTGCCTTCATCCAACTCCAGTTACAAGTTAAGCGATACTCAAAACAGCTCACACAAGTGTAGGAAATAAAAGGACATCACAGAGCTCTCCAGTTAAGTAGTCCATTACATAAACACCAAGCCTTATGATCAATTTGAACAAATTCCTGTCTACTAAATAAAATTAAAGAAAATCAATGAAAATCAATTTTTTTTCCCTGTACTGCCACTCATTGCCCATTTTACCAGTTATATAGCCAGCACCATCATTATTGACACCCCTGGTAAAGATTAGGGCAAATGTTTATGAAAACCATCTTTGTGGTTAATTAGCTCATTCCAACACTGGCAAATATGAGACATCTAACCTTCAATTGAACTAAACTGATAAAAAAAAAACAAAAACAAAACAGATTGACCAATAATAGGTTTTACGGATATTTTCCCTGATATTTAAGCAGTTTTCCATAATTGGATATCGGTTTTGTAATATCGGAGCCACCGATAGATAAATGGTGCTATCTTGTGGGCTTTTTGAGAATTGCGCGCAGGACCAATGTATCTGTGGAGAGACGTTTCAACAATGGTACACACAGATCAAGTATACTTGCTTTGCTTTAATTAATAAACTTTATTTAATGTTTGATATGCTGTTTAAGCAGCGTGGTGCACAGAGATAGAGACAAACTCAGTCACGTAATCTGTTTACCTCATCAAAGCTTTTATTTAAAAAAAATAAAATACTTTAGTAACAGTGCACTTTATTTTTTGCACTCTTTCAGACCCTTCTATTTATTGGCGTATAAATAAGAGTTTTATTTGTATGCAAGGAGGAAGTGAAATTGACAAAATTGTGATAAATGGTTTGTTTCAGTGGCGGTGTTATCATTGTGTCAAAAACAGAAGTAAAGCAATAAATCAATCAATCAATCAATCAATAAATAAATAAATATCAGTTCTGCATATCTGTTATCGGGGACATAAACATGCAAATAATTGGGATCGGCATCGGTTCTAAAAATAAATAAATAAATAAATAAATCATTTAAAAATCGGTCTAGCTCTTTTATAAAATTAATATATATATATATATATATATATATATATATATATATATATATATATATATATATATATATATATATATATATATTTGAGAAAAGGGGGGATACATTTACATTCTTCACTTTTGACCTCTGAGGGGAAACCCTTAAAATGTTATGTTAGTGTGCGTGTGTGTAAAATGGAGAAATGCATCACAGCACTGAGGTTACATAGGTGAAGAAGCAGAGCTACAAACCAGCATGTTGCCAACATTACTCTGTTAAACATTAGCTAGAATATGTGGCTCATGCTGGAAAACTCAGAAGTTGAATCTTTCCAATCTTCAATCTTTACTGAGAAACACTGTACAATTACACAAGAATGAGAAAATGGCATCATGTCACCTTGCAAAATGCATGGCTCCTGACTTCAAATTGGGCTCCCACAAACACCCACACACTCCTATTCAATTCATTCTAGAAACCAGCATAAACAAGCGAGGTGCAAGAAAAGTGCGAACCTTTTAATGTTTAATGAATCTAGGTACAAAAGCTGAAATGTATGAACAGTGGATGGAGTGTCACTATGAAGAGGTGCTTTCGTTTCGGAGCATTTTCTGCACCTTTCATGCCTCCGCATTGCTGAGACTGAGGGCGGAACAGCAGCTAATCAATATGCAGGTAGAAGGTTATCCAGCAACGCTTTTAAATAATTAACCATTTATATTTAGCTACTTATTTCAAGTTGTAGTAGGTTACTGCCCTACTGCACAATACCAGGAAAAGGAGAGTGAGAATAAGGTTATTTACAGTCTCCAGGACATGTTATTTGGAAGGCTTCTCATTTATAAGAGATCATTTTGCCAAAAATCACCATTATATTAGGTAGCACCATGGCCAGTTGCCCTCAAGATTAAACACCATTCTACAAGAACACAATGGCACTTGTAAAACTTCCTGTTCTACATACTATGTAGTCAATATGTGCAAAACAAGAAAATAAAGGAGAGTGGCATTATAAATTAACTGATCAAAATCGTGTACAGAATTCTGTTAACATCCAAGATGCTTGATGCTACTTACCACTGCGTATCCCATCATGCCTGTGGGTGTCGTGGCAGGGAAAGCCATGATGGACGGCGCCTGGGAGGGTCACATCAGGAGTTAGAAATGTTGGCAGTACAGAATGCACTACTCAGAAAGCTGACAGAGTGCCATTCAGCTCGACACCTCCAGCATCAGAAATTCCACTCATAGGAAGACCACAACAAGTCTTTCACCTCCCACCTTCACTCACACACACGCACGTACGTACGTACACTTCAGTTCATAATAAAAAACTTTGTGCAGATGGACAGATTGCAGATCTTTCTTTAAACCCCTACTAGACATTTAACAGATCTAAAGTCATTGCAAATGCTGTCCAGTGCGTCCGAACGGCAGTATAACCAGAAAGACAGACAGAAAGTAGTACATGTAGATCTTAGAGAGAGTGTGAGACAGTCTGCGTGTGTGTGCTTGAGCAAATGCGTCCTCAATGGTAGCGTGGCTAGTAGCAGGTGCAGATCTTGATTCAAAGAGGAGTTCTTTGTGCGAGAGCCGTGAGATTCTCAAAGAGGCTGAGCTCATGACAGAAACACTTTTGTTTTTACTCACAGGCCATTCAAATGTGTGAAAGGGCCTTCTAAGCTAATCGTTATCAGGCTATTCATTTTACTGAGCAGATGGGCTTTGAATGGAAAATATATATAAATAAATACATTACAAATTGCTGCACATTCCCATTTAGGATTTAATAGATGAAAATTCTCTTTAATATACATTAAATGGACAACAATAGTTAAATACAGAGTGCTGGATGTCAATATTTTGCTGCAGAGAGGATCTTTTTTAAAAAAAAAAAGGACAGCATTAAGCAGTGGTCACGCTAGACTTTCAGCAAATTTCTTCGGACACAGCTGCGAATATGGGCGGGGACAGGATATGACATCACACGCCAACGTTAAAATATACCATCTGTTCCTGTATGCAATGACACTGCAATCTAGACAACTTCTCTTTTGATGTTGATTTTATATTTTCCTTTTAAAGCTGCGTTGTATAGGACGGCATAAAACATGATGGTGCGACACTGCTATAACCGCTCTGAAGAGGTCACACCCTAACGTGTCAATCTTCTATTGGTCATGTCTTCACGTTATACGAATACGCAGGTCAGTTCACCAAACTTGAACTTTGGAATTCTTTGAAATGCGGAACATCTTCGTGCGAAGCTTGCGTTCCCCGTCTCTAGCATTTGCGTATGTATGAATGGAAGTTAATGGAAGGAAGAGTGGAATGTGACTGCCCCGTTATTTACTTTATGTTTAAGATTTTGTGCTAGTTACCAATGCTCAATCCTAAATAAGTTTAAAGCGTATGTATATATTTGTATCTATTCGACAGCCCCCATCTCACATTAGCCAAATATTTCAATGGAATCACTCCATACTCAGAATTTGATGGAGTCATATGACAGCAGCAATCTAAAAAAGAAAGAAAGGAAATTGTAGAAAATAATAAAGGTGACAGTCATGCTGTACAAGCTCTCAGTTAGTTCAGCTGGTCACAATGAGTACAGAGGCTTCAGTGTGACGTGGTCACTGTGTGTGCATTGGTATGCAAACACCCACTCTTATAAAGTACACTCAGACATGCGCACACATTCGCACACACACTCGCATCCACCCACCCACACACACACACACACACTCGCATCCACCCACACACACACACACACTCGCATCCACCCACCCACACACACACTCGCATCCACCCACCCACACTCGCATGCATCCACCCACCCACCCACTCGCATGCATCCACACACCCACCCACTCGCATGCATCCACACACCCACCCACTCGCATGCATCCACACACCCACCCACTCGCATCCACCCACACACCCACACACTCGCATCCACCCACACACACTCACACTCGCATCCACCCACTCGCGCCCACACACACTCGCATCCTCGCGCCCGCACACACTCGCATCCTCGCGCCCGCACACACTCGCATCCTCGCGCCCGCACACACTCGCATCCTCGCGCCCGCACACACTCGCATCCTCGCGCCCGCACACACTCGCACTCGCTCGCGCGCGCACACACTCGCACTCGCGCGCGCACACACACACACACACTCGCGCATCCACACACACTCGCATCCACACACACTCGCATCCACACACACTCGCATCCACACACACACTCGCATCCACACACACACTCGCATCCACCCACACACTCGCATCCACCCACCCACACACACACTCGCATCCACCCACACACACACTCGCATCCACCCACACACACACTCGCATCCACACACACACTCGCATCCACACACACACTCGCATCCACCCACCCACACACACACTCGCATCCACCCACCCACACACACACTCGCATCCACCCACCCACACACACACTCGCATCCACCCACCCACACACACACTCGCATCCACCCACCCACACACACACTCGCATCCACCCACACACACACTCGCATCCACCCACACACACACTCGCATCCACCCACACACACACTCGCATCCACCCACACACACACACTCGCATCCACCCACACACACACACTCGCATCCACCCACACACACACATCCACCCACACACACACTCGCATCCACCCACTCACACACACACACACACACTCGCATCCACACACACTCGCATCCACACACACACACACACTCGCATCCACACACCCACCCACACACACGCATCCACCCACCCACCCACACACACGCATCCACAAACCCACACACACACATCCACCCACCCACACACGCATCCACCCACACCCACTCGCATGCATCCACACACCCACACACATCCACTCGCATGCACCCACACACCCACACACTCGCATGCATCCACACACCCACACACTCGCATGCATCCACACACCCACACACTCGCATCTACACACCCACTCGCATCCACACACACACCCACTCGCACCCACACACACCCACACACTCGCATGCACACACACACCCACTCGCATGCACACACACACCCACTCGCATCCACACACACACGCATCCACCCACACACTCGCATCCTCGCACCCGCACACACTCGCACCCGCACACACTCGCACCCGCACACACTCGCACCCGCACACCCACTCGCACCCACACACCCACTCGCACCCACACACACACACTCGCATCCACACACACACACTCGCATCCACACACACACACTCGCATCCACACACACACACACTCGCATCCACACACACACTCGCATCCACACACACACTCGCATCCACACACACACATCCACACACACACATCCACACACACACACTCGCATCCACACACACACACTCGCATCCACACACACACACACACACACTCGCATCCACCCACACACACACACACACTCGCATCCACCCACACACTCGCATCCACCCACACACCCACTCGCATCCACACACACACACACACACACACTCGCATCCCCACCCACACACTCGCATCCACCCACACACTCGCACCCACCCACACACTCGCACCCACCCACACACTCGCATCCACCCACACACACACACTCGCATCCACCCACACACACACTCGCATCCACCCACACACACTCGCATGCACACACACACACTCGCACACACACACACTCGCATGCACACCCACTCGCATCCACCCACACACACTCGCACCCACACACACTCGCACCCACACACACTCGCACCCACACACACCCACACACTCGCATGCATCCACACACACACTCGCATGCACACACACACCCACTCGCATCCACACACACACCCACTCGCATCCACACACACACCCACTCGCATCCACCCACACACTCGCACCCACCCACACACTCGCACCCACCCACACACTCGCACCCACACACACACTCGCACACACTCGCATCCACCCACACACACACACTCGCATCCACCCACACACACTCGCATCCACCCACACACACACCCACACACTCGCATGCACACACACACCCACTCGCATCCACACCCACTCGCATCCACCCACACTCGCACCCACACACACTCGCACCCACACACACTCGCACCCACACACACTCGCACCCACACACACCCACACCAACACACACCCACACACTCGCATGCATCCACACACACACACTCGCATGCACACACACACCCACTCGCATCCACACACACACCCACTCGCATCCACCCACACTCGCATCCACCCACACTCGCACCCACCCACACACTCGCACCCACCCACACACACACTCGCACCCACCCACACACTCGCACCCACACACACACTCGCACCCACACACACACTCGCACCCACACACACCCACTCACACACACACACCCACTCACACACACCCACTCGCATCCACACACCCACTCGCATCCACACACCCACTCACTCGCATCCCCACACACACCCACTCGCATCCACACACACCCACTCGCATCCACACACACCCACTCGCATCCACACACACACACTCGCATCCACCCACACACACTCGCATCCACCCACACACACACTCGCATCCACCCACACACACACACTCGCATCCACCCACACACACACTCGCATCCACACACCCACTCGCATCCACACACACCCACTCGCATCCACACACACCCACTCGCATCCACACACACCCACTCGCATCCACACACACACACTCGCATCCACACACACACACACACACTCGCATCCACCCACACACTCGCACCCACCCACACACTCGCACCCACCCACACACTCGCACCCACCCACACACTCGCACCCACCCACACACACACACTCGCACCCACCCACACACACACACTCGCACCCACCCACACACACACACTCGCATCCACCCACACACACACACACTCGCATCCACCCACACACACACACACTCGCATCCACCCACACACACACTCGCATCCACCCACACACACACACACTCGCATCCACCCACACACACACTCGCATCCACCCACACACACACTCGCATCCACCCACACACTCGCACCCACACACACTCGCATCCACCCACACACACACACTCGCATCCACCCACACACACACACTCGCATCCACCCACACACACACTCGCATCCACCCACACACACACACTCGCACCCACCCACACACACACACTCGCACCCACCCACACACACACACTCGCACCCACCCACACACACACACTCGCACCCACCCACACACACACACTCGCACCCACCCACACACACACACTCGCATCCACCCACACACACACTCGCATCCACCCACACACACACACACTCGCATCCACCCACACACACACACACTCGCATCCACCCACACACACACTCGCATCCACCCACACACACACTCGCACCCACACACACTCGCATCCACCCACACACACACACTCGCATCCACCCACACACACACACTCGCATCCACCCACACACACACTCGCATCCACCCACACACACACACACACACACTCGCATCCACCCACACACACACACACTCGCATCCACCCACACACACACTCGCATCCACCCACACACACACACACTCGCATCCACACACACTCGCATCCACACACACTCGCATCCACACACACTCGCATCCACACACACTCGCATCCACACACACACACACACTCGCATCCACACACACACACACACTCGCATCCACACACACACACACACACTCGCATCCACACACACACACACACTCGCATCCACACACACACACACACTCGCATCCACACACACACACACACTCGCATCCACACACACACACACTCGCATCCACACACACACACACACACTCGCATCCACACACACACACTCGCATCCACACACACTCGCATCCACACACACTCGCATCCACACACACTCGCATCCACACACACTCGCATCCACACACTCGCATCCACACACTCGCATCCACCCACACACACACACACTCGCATCCACCCACACACACACACACTCGCATCCACCCACACACACACACACACACTCGCATCCACACACACACACACTCGCATCCACACACACACACACTCGCATCCACACACACACACACTCGCATCCACACACACACACACTCGCATCCACACACACACACACTCGCATCCACACACACACACTCGCATCCACACACACACTCGCATCCACACACACACTCGCATCCACACACACACACACACACACTCGCATCCACACACACACACTCGCATCCACACACACACACACGCATCCACACACACACACGCATCCACACACACACACGCATCCACACACACACACGCATCCACACACACACACACACACACTCTCATCCACCCACACTCGCATCCACCCACACACTCGCATCCACACACACACTCGCATCCACACACACCCTCGCATCCACACACACACCCTCGCATCCACACACACACACTCGCATCCACCCCCACACACTCGCACCCACCCACACACTCGCACCCACCCACACACTCGCACCCACCCACACACACACACTCGCACCCACCCACACACACACACTCGCACCCACCCACACACACACACTCGCACCCACCCACACACACACTCGCATCCACCCACACACACACTCGCATCCACCCACACACACACACTCGCACCCACCCACACACACACACTCGCACCCACACACACACACACTCGCATCCACCCACACACACACTCGCATCCACCCACACACACACTCGCATCCACCCACACACACACTCGCATCCACCCACACACACACACACACTCGCATCCCCACACACACACTCGCATCCACCCACACACACTCGCATCCACCCACACACACTCGCATCCACCCACACACACTCGCATCCACCCACACACACTCGCATCCACCCACACACACTCGCATCCACCCACACACACACTCGCATTCACCCACACACACACTCGCATCCACCCACACACACACTCGCATCCACCCACACACACACTCGCATCCACCCACACACACACTCGCATCCACCCACACACACACTCGCATCCACCCACACACACTCGCATCCACCCACACACACACTCGCATCCACCCCCACACACACTCGCATCCACCCCCACACACACTCGCATCCACCCACACACACTCGCATCCACCCACACACACACTCGCATCCACACACACACACTCGCATCCACCCACACACACACTCGCATCCACCCACACACACACTCGCATCCACCCAC